>NW_025533270.1:0-60505 GCF_020631705.1 Daphnia magna | reverse complement strand
ACTAGGAGCTAGAATTGCGACTACTTTGAGGGGGAGAAATTGAGAGGCACACGTAAATAAAGAAATACGTACACCGTGATGGAGTCCTACGTTGTGTTATTTTATTAAGATTGAGCCTGAGCGGACGCTTAGTGGAACATTCTTGATAGCCATCAAGATTCAGACTGACGAGTCTAGACAGGAAGACTCGTCAGTCTCAGAACATAAAAACAAAGAAGGGTGAAATCGCGATAGCTCGGGGGTGATTAGCAAAGGGGGTGAGAAAAGCCAAAACGAAGGGGGGGAAAACATATTTTTAAGAGAAACGAAGTTTAAGTTGGAGAATTTTCGACATTCTCCCGCGGCCAGGCAGCTACTCAGCGTCTTCTTGTTCGAAGATTTTCTTGATCGCTGCGTTGGTTTGGGCGGCACATTTTCGGGTTGGTCTAGAAGGCGACGACGGAGCTGGATCCGAAGTGGGCCGTCGGACGATGCGGCCGGATCGTCCGACGGTTCAGCAACCTGTAGTGGGTAGAGCTTGGAGATGGGGCGATTAGTTTTTCCGTTTGCCGTGCGGATGTCGGCAGCTCGGATCTGTCCATCTTGACTGCGAATGAGCTTCTCGACGACAGCCATTTTCCAATCTTTTCGTGGTTTGTCGTCGTGAACGAGAACAACATCTCTTTCTTTGATGACTGTTGGATTATTCTTTTTCGTTGCTTGATGGTACTCGCGAAGAGCAGGGAGATAGGAAGCCAGAAAACGTTTTTCGAAATGTTGAAGCAGAGTCTGATGGCGGGCGATGGCTTTCTTCAGCTCGTCCGGTTTTTCGCCGTATGATGCATCAAACTTTTCTTCGTTTGTTTCTTCGCTGTAGGGTAGTGTGTTGAGCCGTCGGCCATACATCAGATGAGCTGGAGAAAGTGACTCTTCGTCGCCGATGCTGCTCGACGGATTTTCAAGAGGGCGATCGTTCAGCACTACTTCAGCGTCGGCGACGAGGGCTCGAAATGCACTGAGTGTAGGTTTGGTACGACCGAGAATTTTTGAAAGAGCACTTTTTGCAAGGCCAATCAGCCTTTCCCAAAAGCCACCGTACCACGGTGCCCCTTTTGGGAATGAATCGCCACTCGATTTGTTGGTCGAGCTGTCGTATAGCAATTGGATCGCGGAAAATCTTCTGAAAAAGCTTAGCACCTTTCTCAAAGTTTTTGCGTTGTCTGACATGATGACAGCTGGGCGAGAATGGTGAGAGACAAAGCAGCGGAAGGCGTCCAGAAAGGAAAGTGTGGTCATATCCTCGACTACTTCCAGATGAATAGCGCGAGTAGACGCACAGGTGAACAGTAGAATGTAGACCGTCCGGTCTACTTTTGGAGCTTCTTTGGGACCTCGTATGGTGAACGCTCCCGTGAAATCGATGCCGGTCACAGTGAATGGAAAAGAATATGATGAACGCGACACTGGAAGTGGGGCATGGTTTGGAGCCGTGTAAGGGGGTCCTCTTACACGGCTGCAGTTAACGCACTTTTTTAAACACCTTTTGACACTTTGGACGATTTGCGGGATCCAATAGCGCTGGCGAATTGATGCCACCGTTAATTTTACTCCTCCGTGCATCATCAGGGCGTGATGAGCGGCTATGACGAGAGTGGAGAAAGTAGAATTCTTTGGTAGCAGGATAGGGTGCTTTGCGTCTTTCTTTAGTTGAGAATTGGAGAGACGGCCGTTGCAGCGCAACAGGCCATCTTGACCGATAAAAAGATCCAGTTGAGAAACGAGAGCTGGACGCTTTACGGTTGGCTTCACGCAGTAGTTGATTTCTTCAGTAAAGTACGATTTTTGAACTGCAAGAAGCCAAACCTTTTCTGCTTCTTGCAGTTCGGATACAGTGATGTAGCCTAACTTCCAGCTTGCTCGAGACTTGTCTTTTAGCGTGATATTTCCAACGAATCGTCGGACAATCGCGGTAACTCTTATGAGATAAGAGAACTTGTATCTCGATATGTCGAGAATCTTCCCAATTCCTCCGTCGTGGGAGGGTGGTGTATTGGATGCTGATGCACTAGTGATGACTGACAGGTGAAACACTGCCGCTGGTTCGCAGTTTCCCTCCCACGACGGCCATTCACTTCTCTTTGGAAGCCACGAAGGTCCGGTTAGCCAGATGTCGGAAGAGAGGAACTGACGGAGAGTAGAACCACGAGATAGAAGATCCGCCGGATTGCAAGTGGTGGGACAGTAGTTCCATGAAGCATTAGTATCTCGAGTGAAACTGCGGATGGTCTCGACTCGGTTGTGGACGAATTGACACTTGATTTTTCCCATTTTTTGGATCCAGTAGAGCACAATCTGACTGTCTAACCACAGATAACAGTTTGGCTTGAGGCCTAGGGGAAGGAGAGCACTGAGAATGGCTGACGCGACACGGGTTCCGATGACAGCTGCCATCAACTCGGTCTGCGGAATGGTTAGTAACTTTTTCTCCGTTTTCAGCGGGGCGACGCGAGACTTGGAGAACACGAACGAAGAGGAGTCGTCATTGCAAAAATATGCGACGGCCCCGTAGGCCAGTTGGCTTGCATCAACAAAAACATGGAGCTCTTTGATTTCTCCAGTCTTGAAGTAAGAGCGATTGAAAGAAGTTTTTGAGTCTTCGATGGAAGTTGCGATTCCTTTCCATCTTTCTATCAGCTCAAATGGAATGGGATCGTCCCAATCCAGCTTGAGTTTCCAAATTTCCTGGATGAGCATTCTTGCTGGAATGGTGAGGGGAGTAATGAAGCCAAGAGGGTCGTAGGTAGCTGAGATGCCACGCAACACTTCCCGCTTCGAAGTTTGTGGATGTGAAAGATGAGAGAGCTTAACACAGGGAACGTGAAGACGATCTTCCTCACGTTCCCAGTCGAGGCCAAGGACTTTAGTGACTTGAGATTTGTCGCCGACTCCTTCACTTTTTGCTCTCACTGTGAGTTGGTCATCGTTTGACCCCACGATTGAAGATTGAGACCGGCACTTTTTAACACATTGTTGGCTTCAGAAAAGTAAGACACTGCATCTTCGGAAGTTTCACAGCCTGAGATGAGGTTGTCGACATAAATGTTGCGATTGATGTCGTCAGCTAGTAGCGATGAACTATCTTGTAGATGTTTTTTGATCACTGACAGGAGGATGAAGGGCGAGCTGCTGGCACCAAACGGAATCACGCGGAAACGGTACGACTCGAAATCCGATTTTGAGTCGTATGGGTCCTTTAGCCAAAGGAACCGCACGAAATCTCGATCCTGCTCGTGTAGACCAACTTGATGAAACGCCTTTTCAATGTCGGCTGTCAAGCCGATTGTGTGTGCGCGAAAACGGAGAAGAATAGCCATCATGACGTTCTGTAGTGGAGGGCCAATTTCGAGGCAGTCGTTCAAACTCACTCCAGCTGACGTTTTGCAAGAACAATCGTAGACAATACGAAGGGGTGTAGTAGCCGACTCTTTAAACACTCCGAAGTGAGGTATGTAGTGAGATGGCTTGCTCATTTCACTAGATGGAACCTTCTCGATGAAGCCTCGGTCCAGCTGTTCTAGAATGATTTTGCTGTAGAGCTTGAGTCCATTTGGATTTTTTGATGCTAGTCGGTTGACGGTCCCTCTCGTTCGCTTTTGGCAAACTTGTAGATTGGACGAGAGGGGCGGATGATTTTCACTCCAAGGAAGCTTCGCGACGTATTTTCCATCACGAAACTCGACTGAATTCTTTTGATAAAACTCAGTTGTCTTTGTTGACTCCAGATCCGGCTGGATTCCCAGGGTCTCAAGATTCCAGAATTTAGTGACGTCGAGTGCTTCTTCCACCGAGATATGCAGACCAACAGTTTTCTGCTCGACTTTTTCACCTGAATATTGTAGACGTCCAGAGATGAGATAGCCGATTTTTGAGTCAACGGCCGTTGGGCCAGATCCACGGATGACCTGATCACCAACGATATTCCAGTAGGTGTCTGCACCTACTAGAATATCCACCTCGAAAGTTGATTTTGTCGACACTGGGTGTGCCAACTTGAGCTTTTTCAGATGGGGAAGAGACAACAACTCGGCTCGATGTGGATCGGAGAGAGGGTCCACGATGTGAGGAATGACGATCGCTTGCACAACGATGGGAGATCCATGACGATCGATAATAGAGAATTGTACGACGTCGTAGTGTTCGGCAACTCCACGGCACGAAGTGAAACCGAAAAGAACGAGACTCTCACGTCTGAGAGGTGGTAGATTCAACAATTTAGCCAGCTTTGACGTGATGAATGTGCGTTGAGCACCTTTGTCGACTAAAATGTTGCCATCCAATTTAACAAATTGTGACTGAACTTTGGCAATTGCCGTTTCCAAAAATACAAAAGAGTTTTGTTCTACAACGTCTGTGGCCGATAACACCACTGACGTTGGGGGAGACCAAGAAAGAATAGTAGCGCCAGTAACTCTAGAAGGATCGGCTTTGTGCAGACTGGTATGATGAGCTCGATTGCATACACGACAGCGATACTTGGATGGGCAATCGGATGATGCCTGATGCATCTTTCTTAAACAGTTAAAGCAGAGCTTTTTACCTTTGCGATGTCGTACCGCTCTTCCACAGTTTTTGCTGTATCGCAGTCGGTGGGCCAATGATCTCCGGTGCAAAAGGGACAAAAAGAGCTTGCGATGGGGAAACTCTTTTGTAGATGGCTTTGCTCCCAAGAGCATGACGTTTGTCTTTTTGGGAGGTTTTAATGCCGATGAGTGGGAGATTGAACTTTCACTGTCTTCGAGAATTTCGATTTCTTTGAGCAGGCTCTTTCGAAGGATATCGAGGTCCCACTCAGCGGCGTCACTTTGTCGTGCCAGGTTACGACGCAGATCAGCTGAGAGTTTGTCGAGAAGGATGCAGACGAGCAGATCGCCATATGAATCTGGCGTCTTGTTCAGAGCTTCGAGTCCACGGATGTGCGACTCCAGAGAATCCACGAACTTCCTTAACGAAGCTCGGTCAGTTCCGGGCTTCGGTAAGGCCACTACGCTCGCATGTGAGCCATGATGATCTTCGCCGGCTGGCCAAAACGCTTTTTGAGTAGATCGATGGCGACAGTGTAGTTGTCGTTGGTTGGCACGAGGCCGAGAAGAAGCGCCTTTGCGTCGCCGGATAGACGAGAGTTAAGAAAGTTGAACTTAGTAGCATTGGAGTAGCTCTTTTTGAGATGAACTTCCACTTCGAATACGTCCCAGAACGCATTCCAGAGTAGAATATTTCCACCAAATTCAGGGAGATTAAACTTGGGGAGATGACTTGAATCGGTGGCAGTGGTCACGTTGATGGTTGGAGTGATTGTAGGTGCTGGAGGATTTGGATTGGCAGCTGCTGCTGCAGCCGCAGAGGCAGCAGCAGCTGCTGCTACTTCTGCGGCTTTTTCATCCATCAGAGTCTTGAGAACGAATTCAGCTGCGTCACGAGCGTCGTACGCTACAGCATTGGTAGTACCAGCACTGGACATTTCAGCTTCCACATCAGCCGCGGCCAACAGGTCAACGATTTCGGTATCAAGCGCCTCAACTACCTTTATTTTGTCGTGAAGATCTTCCAACTTCTTGTTGAGTTCGTAGATTTTTCGGTCTCTGTCCATGGTAGCATCGGTGATGATGTCGGAAAGTTTGGTGATGAGTCGAGTGACCGCACCGCGATTGCCACCTCGCTTGGACGTGAGAGTAGCCACGCTCGCCATTTTTTTCGAAGGAAATGGTGAGCGTAAAAGATGATGATATCTAGCTTGTCAGTTGCTAGCGAAGGAAACCAAGCTTGGTAACCAGAGGAAGAGTTGGGCCAAGCGTGGCCTCGAGGTCGTTGATTTCACTGCTGTGAAAGATGAGAGAAAAGCCAGTCGACTATTCACTTGAGAGACGAAATGAGAATAGAGATTGGCCAAGTCTGGCCACGAGGTCAGCACGTGGTGGCTGACGAAAGATCGAGAACACGAGGCTGAGCACAGCCACGAGATTCGTCACAAGCGACACGTGTCACGAATCTCGATAATTCAGGGTGAAAATTCAAACATCCGATGTTTAAAATTTCAGGGAAGTTAGTTTTAAAGTCAAAGTAAGTGTTAATCGCACAAGGAACAAGAGATGAACCCGAGGGACGAAGATATTGCCGACCACGCTAGGCCGTCAAATCCTGGTCACGGCACCATGTCGGAAAAAAAAGGAGCTAGAATTGCACGACTAACTTTGAGGGGGAGAAATTGAGAGGCACACGTAAATAAAGAAATACGTACACCGTGATGGAGTCCTACGTTGTGTTATTTTATTAAGATTGAGCCTGAGCGGACGCTTAGTGGAACATTCTTGATAGCCATCAAGATTCAGACTGACGAGTCTAGACAGGAAGACTCGTCAGTCTCAGAACATAAAAACAAAAGAAGGGTGAAATCGCGATAGCTCGGGGGTGATTAGCAAAGGGGGTGAGAAAAGCCAAAACGAAAGGGGGAAAACATATTTTTAAGAGAAACGAAGTTTAAGTTGGAGAATTTTCGACATGGTATAACAGTGTATTCACATTGAATACAAGTATATTCCATGCAGTTTACATATAGAAGTAAAAACTCATGGTATAACAGTGTATTCACATTGAATACAAGTATATTTGATGCTGTTTACATATAGAACTAAAAACTCATGGTATAACAGTGTATTCACATTGAATACAAGTATATTCCATGCAGTTTACATATAGAAGTAAAAACTCATGGTATAACAGTGTATTCACATTGAATACAAGTATATTTGATGCTGTTTACATATAGAAGTAAAAAACTCATGGTATAACAGTGTATTCACATTGAATACAAGTATATTTGATGCTGTTTACATATAGAACTAAAAACTCATGGTATAACAGTGTATTCACATTGAATACAAGTATATTTGATGCTGTTTACATATAGAAGTAAAAACTCATGGTATAACAGTGTATTCACATTGAATACAAGTATATTTGATGCTGTTTACATATAGAACTAAAACCTCATGGTATAACAGTGTATTCACATTGAATACAAGTATATTCAATGCAGTTTACATATAGAAGTAAAAACTCATGGTATAACAGTGTATTCACATTGAATACAAGTATATTTGATGCTGTTTACATATAGAAGTAAAAACTCATGGTATAACAGTGTATTCACATTGAATACAAGTATATTTGATGCTGTTTACATATAGAAGTAAAAACTCATGGTATAACAGTGTATTCACATTGAATACAAGTATATTCCATGCAGTTTACATACAGAAGTAAAAACTCATGGTATAATAGTGTATTCACATTGAATACAAGTATATTCCATGCAGTTTACATATAGAAGTAAAAACTCATGGTATAACAGTGTATTCACATTGAATACAAGTATATTCCATGCAGTTTACGTCTAGAAGTAAAAACTCATGGTATAACAGTGTATTCACATTGAATACAAGTATTTTTGATGCTGTTTACATATCGAAGTAAAAATCCATGATTAAACAGTGTATTCACATATTGAATACAAGTATATTTGATGCTGTTTACATATAGAAGTAAAAACTCATGGTATAACAGTGTATTCACATTGAATACAAGTATATTTGATGCTGTTTACATATAGAAGTAAAAACTCATGGTATAACAGTGTATTCACATTGAATACAAGTATATTTGATGCTGTTTACATATAGAAGTAAAAACTCATGGTATAACAGTGTATTCACATTGAATACAAGTATATTCCATGCAGTTTACATATAGAAGTAAAAACTCATGGTATAACAGTGTATTCACATTGAATACAAGTATATTCCATGCAGTTTACATATAGAAGTAAAAACTCATGGTATAACAGTGTATTCACATTGAATACAAGTATATTCCATGCAGTTTACATATAGAAGTAAAAACTCATGGTATAACAGTGTATTCACATTGAATACAAGTATATTCCATGCAGTTTACATATAGAAGTAAAAACTCATGGTATAACAGTGTATTCACATTGAATACAAGTATATTTGATGCTGTTTACATATAGAAGTAAAAACTCATGGTATAACAGTGTATTCACATTGAATACAAGTATATTTGATGCTGTTTACATATAGAAGTAAAAACTCATGGTTATAACAGTGTATTCACATTGAATACAAGTATATTCCATGCAGTTTACATATAGAAGTAAAAACTCATGGTATAACAGTGTATTCACATTGAATACAAGTATATTCCATGCAGTTTACATATAGAAGTAAAAACTCATGGTATAACAGTGTATTCACATTGAATACAAGTATATTTGATGCTGTTTACATATAGAAGTAAAAACTCATGGTATAACAGTGTATTCACATTGAATACAAGTATATTCCATGCAGTTTACATATAGAAGTAAAAACTCATGGTATAACAGTGTATTCACATTGAATACAAGTATATTTGATGCAGTTTACATATAGAAGTAAAAACTCATGGTATAACAGTGTATTCACATTGAATACAAGTATATTTGATGCTGTTTACATATAGAAGTAAAAACTCATGGTATAACAGTGTATTCACATTGAATACAAGTATATTCCATGCTGTTTACATATAGAAGTAAAAACTCATGGTATAACAGTGTATTCACATTGAATACAAGTATATTCCATGCAGTTTACATATAGAAGTAAAAACTCATGGTATAACAGTGTATTCACATTGAATACAAGTATATTCCATGCAGTTTACATATAGAAGTAAAAACTCATGGTATAACAGTGTATTCACATTGAATACAAGTATATTCGATGCTGTTTACATATCGAAGTAAAAATCCATGATAAAACAGTGTATTCACATTGAATACAAGTATATTTGATGCTGTTTACATATAGAAGTAAAAACTCATGGTATAACAGTGTATTCACATTGAATACAAGTATATTTGATGCTTTTTACATATAGAAGTAAAAACTCATGGTATAACAGTGTATTCACATTGAATACAAGTATATTTGATGCTGTTTACATATAGAAGTAAAAACTCATGGTATAACAGTGTATTCACATTGAATACAAGTATATTCCATGCAGTTTACATATAGAAGTAAAAACTCATGGTATAACAGTGTATTCACATTGAATACAAGTATATTCCATGCAGTTTACATATAGAAGTAAAAACTCATGGTATAACAGTGTATTCACATTGAATACAAGTATATTCCATGCAGTTTACATATAGAAGTAAAAACTCATGGTATAACAGTGTATTCACATTGAATACAAGTATATTTGATGCTGTTTACATATAGAAGTAAAAACTCATGGTATAACAGTGTATTCACATTGAATACAAGTATATTTGATGCTGTTTACATATAGAAGTAAAAACTCATGGTTTAACAGTGTATTCACATTGAATACAAGTATATTCCATGCAGTTTACATATAGAAGTAAAAACTCATGGTATAACAGTGTATTCACATTGAATACAAGTATATTCCATGCAGTTTACATATAGAAGTAAAAACTCATGGTATAACAGTGTATTCACATTGAATACAAGTATATTCCATGCAGTTTACATATAGAAGTAAAAACTCATGGTATAACAGTGTATTCACATTGAATACAAGTATATTTGATGCTGTTTACATATAGAAGTAAAAACTCATGGTATAACAGTGTATTCACATTGAATACAAGTATATTCCATGCAGTTTACATATAGAAGTAAAAACTCATGGTATAACAGTGTATTCACATTGAATACAAGTATATTTGATGCAGTTATACATATAGAAGTAAAAACTCATGGTATAACAGTGTATTCACATTGAATACAAGTATATTTGATGCTGTTTACATATAGAAGTAAAAACTCATGGTATAACAGTGTATTCACATTGAATACAAGTATATTCCATGCTGTTTACATATAGAAGTAAAAACTCATGGTATAATAGTGTATTCACATTGAATACAAGTATATTCCATGCAGTTTACATATAGAAGTAAAAACTCATGGTATAACAGTGTATTCACATTGAATACAAGTATATTCCATGCAGTTTACGTCTAGAAGTAAAAACTCATGGTATAACAGTGTATTCACATTGAATACAAGTATTTTTGATGCTGTTTACATATCGAAGTAAAAATCCATGATTAAACAGTGTATTCACATTGAATACAAGTATATTTGATGCTGTTTACATATAGAAGTAAAAACTCATGGTATAACAGTGTATTCACATTGAATACAAGTATATTTGATGCTGTTTACATATAGAAGTAAAAACTCATGGTATAACAGTGTATTCACATTGAATACAATTATATTTGATGCTGTTTACATATAGAAGTAAAAACTCATGGTATAACAGTGTATTCACATTGAATACAAGTATATTCCATGCAGTTTACATATAGAAGTAAAAACTCATGGTATAACAGTGTATTCACATTGAATACAAGTATATTCCATGCAGTTTACATATAGAAGTAAAAACTCATGGTATAACAGTGTATTCACATTGAATACAAGTATATTCCATGCAGTTTACGTATAGAAATAAAAACTCATGGTATAACAGTGTATTCACATTGAATACAAGTATATTTGATGCTGTTTACATATAGAAGTAAAAAGTCATGGTATAACAGAGTATTCACATTGAATACAAGTATATTCCATGCAGTTTACATATAGAAGTAAAAACTCATGGTATAACAGTGTATTCACATTGAATACAAGTATATTTGATGCTGTTTACATATAGAAGTAAAAACTCATGGTATAACAGTGTATTCACATTGAATACAAGTATATTTGATGCTGTTTACATATAGAAGTAAAAACTCATGGTATAACAGTGTATTCACATTGAATACAAGTATATTTGATGCTGTTTACATATAGAAGTAAAAAACTCATGGTATAACAGTGTATTCACATTGAATACAAGTATATTTGATGCTGTTTACATATAGAAGTAAAAACTCATGGTATAACAGTGTATTCACATTGAATACAAGTATATTTGATGCTGTTTACATATAGAAGTAAAAACTCATGGTATAACAGTGTATTCACATTGAATACAAGTATATTCCATGCAGTTTACATATAGAAGTAAAAACTCATGGTATAACAGTGTATTCACATTGAATACAAGTATATTTGATGCTGTTTACATATAGAAGTAAAAACTCATGGTATAACAGTGTATTCACATTGAATACAAGTATATTCCATGCAGTTTACATATAGAAGTAAAAACTCATGGTATAACAGTGTATTCACATTGAATACAAGTATATTCCATGCAGTTTACATATAGAAGTAAAAACTCATGGTATAACAGTGTATTCACATTGAATACAAGTATATTCCATGCAGTTTACATATAGAAGTAAAAACTCATGGTATAACAGTGTATTCACATTGAATACAAGTATATTCCATGCAGTTTACAGTATAGAAATAAAAACTCATGGTATAACAGTGTATTCACATTGAATACAAGTATATTTGATGCTGTTTACATATAGAAGTAAAAAGTCATGGTATAACAGAGTATTCACATTGAATACAAGTATATTCCATGCAGTTTACGTATAGAAATAAAAACAAATGGTATAACAGTGTATTCACATTGAATACAAGTATATTTGATGCTGTTTACATATAGAAGTAGAAACTCATGGTATAACAGTGTATTCACATTGAATACAAGTATATTTGATGCTGTTTACATATAGAAGTAAAAACTCATGGTTTAACAGTGTATTCACATTGAATACAAGTATATTTGATGCTGTTTACATATAGAAGTAAAAACTCATGGTATAACAGTGTATTAACATTGAATACAAGTATATTTGATGCAGTATACATATAGAAGTAAAAACTCATGGTATAACAGTGTATTCACATTAAATACAAGTTTATTCCATGCAGTATACATATAGAAGTAAAAACTCATAGTATAACAGTGTATTCACGTTGAATACAAGTATATTCCATGCAGTTTACATATAGAAGTAAAAACTCATGGTATAACAGTGTATTCACATTGAATACAAGTATATTCCATGCAGTTTACATATAGAAGTAAAAACTCATGGTATAACAGTGTATTCACGTTGAATACAAGTATATTTGATGCTGTTTACATATAGAAGTAAAAACTCATGGTATAACAGTGTATTCACATTGAATACAAGTATATTCCATGCAGTTTACGTATAGAAGTAAAAACTCATGGTATAACAGTGTATTCACATTGAATACAAGTATATTTGATGCAGTATACATATAGAAGTAAAAAATCATGGTATAACAGTGTATTCACATTGAATACAAGTATATTTGATGCTGTTTACATATAGAAGTAAAAACTCATGGTATAACAGTGTATTCACATTGAATACAAGTATATTCCATGCAGTTTACATACAGAAGTAAAAACTCATGGTATAACAGTGTATTCACATTGAATACAAGTATATTTGATGCAGTATACATATAGAAGTAAAAAATCATGGTATAACAGTGTATTCACATTGAATACAAGTATATTTGATGCTGTTTACATATGGAAGTAAAAACTCATAGTATAACAGTGTATTCACATTGAATACAAGTATATTCCATGCAGTTTACATACAGAAGTAAAAACTCATGGTATAACAGTGGGTTCACATTAAATACAAGTATATTTGATGCTGTTTACATATAGAAGTAAAATCTCATGGTTTAACACTGTATTCACATTGAATACAAGTATATTTGATGCTGTTTACATATAGAAGTAAAAACTCATAGTATAACAGTGTATTAACATTGAATACAAGTATATTTGATGCAGTATACATATAGAAGTAAAAACTCATGGTATAACAGTGTATTCACATTAAATACAAGTTTATTCCATGCAGTATACATATAGAAGTAAAAACTCATGGTATAACAGTGTATTTACGTTGAATACAAGTATATTCCATGCAGTTTACATATAGAAGTAAAAACTCATGGTATAACAGTGTATTCACATTGAATACAAGTATATTCCATGCAGTTTACATATAGAAGTAAAAACTCATGGTATAACAGTGTATTCACATTGAATACAAGTATATTCCATGCAGTTTACATATAGATGTAAAAACTCATGGTATAACAGTGTATTCACATTGAATACAAGTATATTTGATGCTGTTTACATATAGAAGTAAAAACTCATGGTTTAACAGTGTATTCACATTGAATACAAGTATATTTGATGCTGTTTACATATAGAAGTAAAAACTCATGGTATAACAGTGTATTCACATTGAATACAAGTATATTTGATGCTGTTTACATATAGAAGTAAAAACTCATAGTATAACAGTGTATTCACATTGAATACAAGTATATTTCATTCAGTTTACATATAGAAGTAAAAACTCATGGTATAACAGTGTATTCACATTGAATACAAGTATATTTGATGCTGTTTACATATAGAAGTAAAAACTCATGGTATAACAGTGTATTCACATTGAATACAAGTATATTCCATGCAGTTTACGTATAGAAGTAAAAACTCATGGTATAACAGTGTATTCACATTGAATACAAGTATATTTGATGCAGTATACATATAAAAATAAAAAATCATGGTATAACAGTGTATTCACATTGAATACAAGTATATTTGATGCTGTTTACATATAGAAGTAAAAACTCATGGTATAACAGTGTATTCACATTGAATACAAGTATATTCCATGCAGTTTACATAGAGAAGTAAAAACTCATGGTATAATAGTGTATTCACATTGAATACAAGTATATTCCATGCAGTTTACATATAGAAGTAAAAACTCATGGTATAACAGTGTATTCACATTGAATACAAGTATATTCCATGCAGTTTACGTCTAGAAGTAAAAACTCATGGTATAACAGTGTATTCACATTGAATACAAGTATTTTTGATGCTGTTTACATATCGAAGTAAAAATCCATGATTAAACAGTGTATTCACATTGAATACAAGTATATTTGATGCTGTTTACATATAGAAGTAAAAACTCATGGTATAACAGTGTATTCACATTGAATACAAGTATATTTGATGCTTTTACATATAGAAGTAAAAACTCATGGTATAACAGTGTATTCACATTGAATACAATTATATTTGATGCTGTTTACATATAGAAGTAAAAACTCATGGTATAACAGTGTATTCACATTGAATACAAGTATATTCCATGCAGTTTACATATAGAAGTAAAAACTTATGGTATAACAGTGTATTCACATTGAATACAAGTATATTCCATGCAGTTTACATATAGAAGTAAAAACTCATTGTATAACAGTGTATTCACATTGAATACAAGTATATTCCATGCAGTTTACGTATAGAAATAAAAACTCATGGTATAACAGTGTATTCACATTGAATACAAGTATATTTGATGCTGTTTACATACAGAAGTAAAAACTCATGGTATAACAGTGTATTCACATTGAATACAAGTATATTTGATGCAGTATACATATAGAAGTAAAAAATCATGGTATAACAGTGTATTCACATTGAATACAAGTATATTTGATGCTGTTTACATATAGAAGTAAAAACTCATGGTATAACAGTGTATTCACATTGAATACAAGTATATTCCATGCAGTTTACATACAGAAGTAAAAACTCATGGTATAATAGTGTATTCACATTGAATACAAGTATATTCCATGCAGTTTACATATAGAAGTAAAAACTCATGGTATAACAGTGTATTCACATTGAATACAAGTATATTCCATGCAGTTTACGTCTAGAAGTAAAAACTCATGGTATAACAGTGTATTCACATTGAATACAAGTATTTTTGATGCTGTTTACATATCGAAGTAAAAATCCATGATTAAACAGTGTATTCACATTGAATACAAGTATATTTGATGCTGTTTACATATAGAAGTAAAAACTCATAGTATAACAGTGTATTCACATTGAATACAAGTATATTTCATTCAGTTTACATATAGAAGTAAAAACCCATGGTATAACAGTGTATTCACATTGAATACAAGTATATTTGATGCTGTTTACATATAGAAGTAAAAACTCATGGTATAACAGTGTATTCACATTGAATACAAGTATATTCCATGCAGTTTACGTATAGAAGTAAAAACTCATGGTATAACAGTGTATTCACATTGAATACAAGTATATTCCATGCAGTTTACGTACAGAAATAAAAACTCATGGTATAACAGTGTATTCACATTGAATACAAGTATATTTGATGCTGTTTACATATAGAAGTAAAAAGTCATGGTATAACAGAGTATTCACATTGAATACAAGTATATTCCATGCAGTTTACGTATAGAAATAAAAACAAATGGTATAACAGTGTATTCACATTGAATACAAGTATATTTGATGCTGTTTACATATAGAAGTAGAAACTCATGGTATAACAGTGTATTCACATTGAATACAAGTATATTTGATGCTGTTTACATATAGAAGTAAAAACTCATGGTTTAACAGTGTATTCACATTGAATACAAGTATATTTGATGCTGTTTACATATAGAAGTAAAAACTCATGGTATAACAGTGTATTAACATTGAATACAAGTATATTTGATGCAGTATACATATAGAAGTAAAAACTCATGGTATATCAGTGTATTCACATTAAATACAAGTTTATTCCATGCAGTATACATATAGAAGTAAAAACTCATAGTATAACAGTGTATTCACGTTGAATACAAGTATATTCCATGCAGTTTACATATAGAAGTAAAAACTCATGGTATAACAGTGTATTCACATTGAATACAAGTATATTCCATGCAGTTTACATATAGAAGTAAAAACTCATGGTATAACAGTGTATTCACGTTGAATACAAGTATATTTGATGCTGTTTACATATAGAAGTAAAAACTCATGGTATAACAGTGTATTCACATTGAATACAAGTATATTCCATGCAGTTTACGTATAGAAGTAAAAACTCATGGTATAACAGTGTATTCACATTGAATACAAGTATATTTGATGCAGTATACATATAGAAGTAAAAAATCATGGTATAACAGTGTATTCACATTGAATACAAGTATATTTGATGCTGTTTACATATAGAAGTAAAAACTCATGGTATAACAGTGTATTCACATTGAATACAAGTATATTCCATGCAGTTTACATACAGAAGTAAAAACTCATGGTATAACAGTGTATTCACATTGAATACAAGTATATTTGATGCAGTATACATATAGAAGTAAAAACTCATGGTATAACAGTGTATTCACATTGAATACAAGTATATTTGATGCTGTTTACATATGGAAGTAAAAACTCATAGTATAACAGTGTATTCACATTGAATACAAGTATATTCCATGCAGTTTACATACAGAAGTAAAAACTCATGGTATAACAGTGGGTTCACATTAAATACAAGTATATTTGATGCTGTTTACATATAGAAGTAAAATCTCATGGTTTAACAGTGTATTCACATTGAATACAAGTATATTTGATGCTGTTTACATATAGAAGTAAAAACTCATAGTATAACAGTGTATTAACATTGAATACAAGTATATTTGATGCAGTATACATATAGAAGTAAAAACTCATGGTATAACAGTGTATTCACATTAAATACAAGTTTATTCCATGCAGTATACATATAGAAGTAAAAACTCATGGTATAACAGTGTATTTACGTTGAATACAAGTATATTCCATGCAGTTTACATATAGAAGTAAAAACTCATGGTATAACAGTGTATTCACATTGAATACAAGTATATTCCATGCAGTTTACATATAGAAGTAAAAACTCATGGTATAACAGTGTATTCACATTGAATACAAGTATATTCCATGCAGTTTACATATAGATGTAAAAACTCATGGTATAACAGTGTATTCACATTGAATACAAGTATATTTGATGCTGTTTACATATAGAAGTAAAAACTCATGGTTTAACAGTGTATTCACATTGAATACAAGTATATTTGATGCTGTTTACATATAGAAGTAAAAACTCATGGTATAACAGTGTATTCACATTGAATACAAGTATATTTGATGCTGTTTACATATAGAAGTAAAAACTCATAGTATAACAGTGTATTCACATTGAATACAAGTATATTTCATTCAGTTTACATATAGAAGTAAAAACTCATGGTATAACAGTGTATTCACATTGAATACAAGTATATTTGATGCTGTTTACATATAGAAGTAAAAACTCATGGTATAACAGTGTATTCACATTGAATACAAGTATATTCCATGCAGTTTACGTATAGAAGTAAAAACTCATGGTATAACAGTGTATTCACATTGAATACAAGTATATTTGATGCAGTATACATATAAAAATAAAAAATCATGGTATAACAGTGTATTCACATTGAATACAAGTATATTTGATGCTGTTTACATATAGAAGTAAAAACTCATGGTATAACAGTGTATTCACATTGAATACAAGTATATTCCATGCAGTTTACATAGAGAAGTAAAAACTCATGGTATAATAGTGTATTCACATTGAATACAAGTATATTCCATGCAGTTTACATATAGAAGTAAAAACTCATGGTATAACAGTGTATTCACATTGAATACAAGTATATTCCATGCAGTTTACGTCTAGAAGTAAAAACTCATGGTATAACAGTGTATTCACATTGAATACAAGTATTTTTGATGCTGTTTACATATCGAAGTAAAAATCCATGATTAAACAGTGTATTCACATTGAATACAAGTATATTTGATGCTGTTTACATATAGAAGTAAAAACTCATGGTATAACAGTGTATTCACATTGAATACAAGTATATTTGATGCTTTTTACATATAGAAGTAAAAACTCATGGTATAACAGTGTATTCACATTGAATACAATTATATTTGATGCTGTTTACATATAGAAGTAAAAACTCATGGTATAACAGTGTATTCACATTGAATACAAGTATATTCCATGCAGTTTACATATAGAAGTAAAAACTCATGGTATAACAGTGTATTCACATTGAATACAAGTATATTCCATGCAGTTTACATATAGAAGTAAAAACTCATTGTATAACAGTGTATTCACATTGAATACAAGTATATTCCATGCAGTTTACGTATAGAAATAAAAACTCATGGTATAACAGTGTATTCACATTGAATACAAGTATATTTGATGCTGTTTACATACAGAAGTAAAAACTCATGGTATAACAGTGTATTCACATTGAATACAAGTATATTTGATGCAGTATACATATAGAAGTAAAAAATCATGGTATAACAGTGTATTCACATTGAATACAAGTATATTTGATGCTGTTTACATATAGAAGTAAAAACTCATGGTATAACAGTGTATTCACATTGAATACAAGTATATTCCATGCAGTTTACATACAGAAGTAAAAACTCATGGTATAATAGTGTATTCACATTGAATACAAGTATATTCCATGCAGTTTACATATAGAAGTAAAAACTCATGGTATAACAGTGTATTCACATTGAATACAAGTATATTCCATGCAGTTTACGTCTAGAAGTAAAAACTCATGGTATAACAGTGTATTCACATTGAATACAAGTATTTTTGATGCTGTTTACATATCGAAGTAAAAATCCATGATTAAACAGTGTATTCACATTGAATACAAGTATATTTGATGCTGTTTACATATAGAAGTAAAAACTCATAGTATAACAGTGTATTCACATTGAATACAAGTATATTTCATTCAGTTTACATATAGAAGTAAAAACCCATGGTATAACAGTGTATTCACATTGAATACAAGTATATTTGATGCTGTTTACATATAGAAGTAAAAACTCATGGTATAACAGTGTATTCACATTGAATACAAGTATATTCCATGCAGTTTACGTATAGAAGTAAAAACTCATGGTATAACAGTGTATTCACATTGAATACAAGTATATTTGATGCAGTTTACATATAAAAGTAAAAAATCATGGTATAACAGTGTATTCACATTGAATACAAGTATATTTGATGCTGTTTACATATAGAAGTAAAAACTCATGGTATAACAGTGTATTCACATTGAATACAAGTATATTCCATGCAGTTTACATAGAGAAGTAAAAACTCATGGTATAATAGTGTATTCACATTGAATACAAGTATATTCCATGCAGTTTACATATAGAAGTAAAAACTCATGGTATAACAGTGTATTCACATTGAATACAAGTATATTCCATGCAGTTTACGTCTAGAAGTAAAAACTCATGGTATAACAGTGTATTCACATTGAATACAAGTATTTTTGATGCTGTTTACATATCGAAGTAAAAATCCATGATTAAACAGTGTATTCACATTGAATACAAGTATATTTGATGCTGTTTACATATAGAAGTAAAAACTCATGGTATAACAGTGTATTCACATTGAATACAAGTATATTTGATGCTGTTTTACATATAGAAGTAAAAACTCATGGTATAACAGTGTATTCACATTGAATACAATTATATTTGATGCTGTTTACATATAGAAGTAAAAACTCATGGTATAACAGTGTATTCACATTGAATACAAGTATATTCCATGCAGTTTACATATAGAAGTAAAAACTCATGGTATAACAGTGTATTCACATTGAATACAAGTATATTCCATGCAGTTTACATATAGAAGTAAAAACTCATTGTATAACAGTGTATTCACATTGAATACAAGTATATTCCATGCAGTTTACATATAGAAGTAAAAACTCATGGTATAACAGTGTATTCACATTGAATACAAGTATATTCCATGCAGTTTACGTATAGAAATAAAAACTCATGGTATAAAAGTGTATTCACATTGAATACAAGTATATTTGATGCTGTTTACATACAGAAGTAAAAACTCATGGTATAACAGTGTATTCACATTGAATACAAGTATATTTGATGCAGTTTACATATAGAAGTAAAAAATCATGGTATAACAGTGTATTCACATTGAATACAAGTATATTTGATGCTGTTTACATATAGAAGTAAAAACTCATGGTATAACAGTGTATTCACATTGAATACAAGTATATTCCATGCAGTTTACATATAGAAGTAAAAACTCATGGTATAATATTGTATTCACATTGAATACAAGTATATTCCATGCAGTTTACATATAGAAGTAAAAACTCATGGTATAACAGTGTATTCACATTGAATACAAGTATATTCCATGCAGTTTACATCTAGAAGTAAAAACTCATGGTATAACAGTGTATTCACATTGAATACAAGTATATTTTGATGCTGTTTACATATCGAAGTAAAAATCCATGATTAAACAGTGTATTCACATTGAATACAAGTATATTTGATGCTGTTTACATATAGAAGTAAAAACTCATAGTATAACAGTGTATTCACATTGAATACAAGTATATTTGATGCTTTTTACATATAGAAGTAAAAACTCATGGTATAACAGTGTATTCACATTGAATACAAGTATATTTGATGCTGTTTACATATAGAAGTAAAAACTCATGGTATAACAGTGTATTCACATTGAATACAAGTATATTCCATGCAGTTTACGTATAGAAGTAAAAACTCATGGTATAACAGTGTATTCACATTGAATACAAGTATATTCCATGCAGTTTACGTATAGAAGTAAAAACTCATGGTATAACAGTGTATTCACATTGAATACAAGTAGATTTGATGCTGTTTACATATAGAAGTAAAAACTCATGGTGTAACAGTGTATTCACATTGAATACAAGTATATTTGATGCTGTTTACATATAGAAGTAAAAACTCATGGTATAACAGTGTATTCACATTGAATACAAGTATATTTGATGCTGTTTACATATAGAAGTAAAAACTCCTGGTATAACAGTGTATTCACATTGAATACAAGTATGTTTGATGCTGTTTACATATAGAAGTAAAAACTCATAGTATAACAGTGTATTCACATTGAATACAAGTATCCCAACCAAAAATCCGAGGCAATTAATTGCCTGTTTTTGGCAATATAATTGTATGTTTTAACACGCAGTTATTTTGAAACAATTTCCTAAGACAATTAATTGGGTTGTAACGTACTTAATTGGATGGTAACATAATGAAGTATAGAAAAAAAAATTTCAGGCAATGACGATAAATTACGTACTTATGTCCAATTTATAGTGTATGAAGTTTATTTAGTAACAAAGTGAGTGGTAATTTTATGTTTCTGGTATGATTTATTGTATACGACACTAACTGAAATTAATTGAAAATCACACGATTTATTGCATACTGAAGTATTGGACACTACGCTTGTTTTTACTTCAAAATAATATTTATTTATTATTGCATGATACCTGTTATTAGAATCATGTATTTTATCACACGAAAATCACACGATTTATTACATACTGAAGTATTGGACACTACGCTTGTTTTTACTTCAAAATAATATTTATTTATTATTGCATGATACCTGTTATTAGAATCACGTATTTTATCACACATTAAATAAAAATTTAATTTAGAGGAATTTGAATTAATCAAGTAATTGTATTTCATCGTTCAATAATGACAATTATTGTGCTTACGAGACCGTTAGCCGTTACTTTATTACTTGCTGCTGTTATTTGGAGCTTCTTCAACTTCTGTTTGTTATTGTTTAGAAAAGTGGAAATACCCTTTCGGACTTCTCCTTCTTTTTTCACCTTCTCGTGATCCTTGAATTGGAAAAAATCCAAATTTTTCGTGGAAGGCATCACAAACCAAATCAAATTATCACCGTTAAAATCAAATAATGAATCAAGAAAAAAGCTAGTTTTAATAAGCACTTCACGCGTAGCGTCTCACGTGTTTCGATTCTTCACACTGAATTATGGCTAGTTTTCCGTCTGCTACAGGGATATGACTAAACAGCATTCTGTCAAACCACATTTTATTCGGTAATTTAATAAAATTAAAATGTTGCAACACGATCTTTGACATATGAAAATTATAGGATATATTTTTTAGTTTCATTTTAGCATATTTATTAATAGGGAATTTTATTACATATAATATGGAACCCAAAATAAACCGAGGAATCGTTTACTAAGGTGGGCGTATTTAAGAAACGAAGAAACCCCATCAAATGCTCTATATTTGGGTAGGGTAAGGTAATGGATTATTGTTGGTTGCGCGACTGAATAAACAGGGAAGGGTTACTTAACACAAAGGAAAAGACAACTTAGGTTCAATCAAGTTTTTACATGCTTACGTTACAGAAATCTCGAATTTTCGTCTGGTATATTTTCAGCAGTAGTTCATAGAGATTTGTTCTCATAACATTTTCACGTGCGCGTAAACATTGCGTCTACTCGTGCCACAAGATAATTTATAAAAGTCGTGAGATGAAGAAGCCTAACAGACCAGTCAATTATTTGTCTTGGCTGAAAAGACTGAACTGTGAACCAGTTGCCATACCAAGAACCACATACTACCGTATGCGACTCAACATGGGACTTGTAAATAGGCGTACGGTTGTTGGGCAGATGCGTGCTCAAAATGAGTATATTCGTCGTCATCCTAACACAAACTATGGTAATCAATTATTCAATTGCCCAACATCCAATAAGCCCCAATTTATCGCACAGTTGACGCCGTCACTTTTATCTTACAATTAATTGCGTGATTTAGTGCGAAAACGCGTAGTATCGTGCAATTATTTATTCTTTTACCTATTTTTTTATTTTTTTCGTTTGCTATTGTACAAACCAGTCGACAGGGAATACATTATTGGAGGAGACGTAGCTAGTAATAAAATTTTTCACAACGACGATCATCACCAGGAGCAACAACTGAGGATTGATAGTGATGATGATGATGACCATTCGTCCTATACAGCTGACCATTCCCCACCAGAATACGCAAGTGGTTCCGACGAAGAAGGCGATGTCGATCGAGAATAAAAATACAAATTTCTGTTGTCTAATTTTTTATTGTTCAATTTAGTACGTAATGAGCACAATTTTATTGTGTTAATTTTTAAATTGCGGAAAAAACTTGTAGGATAGTACGTGAAAATAACGTTTACATATGTTTAATTCAATAGTGCATGATTTATTCTAAAGTTATTGCGTACTATTTTTTCAACGCGCATTAACTGGTATTTAAGTTTATCTATTGCATACTGTAGTTCATGATAGCATGATAAAATCAAGTTAAGATATGATAAAAAGATGTTAACACACAATTAATCGTGTTAGTATGCAATTTACTATTTAAACACGCAATGAATTGTATTTAAGTATGTCTATTGCATACTGTAGTTCATGATAGCATGATAAAATCTTATTAACATATGATAAAAACATGTTAACACACAATTAATCGTGTTAGTATGCAATTTATCGCATACTTAGGCAATTAATTGCCTCGGATTTTTGGTTGGGATATTCCATGCAGTTGTACATGATAGAAGATAAAAACTCATGGTATAACAGTGTATTCACATTGAATACAATTATATTTGATGCTGTTTACATATAGAAGTAAAAACTCATGGTATAACAGTGTATTCACATTGAATACAAGTATATTCCATAAAGTTTACATATAGAAGTAAAAACTCATGGTATAACAGTGTATTCACATTGAATACAAGTATATTCCATGCAGTTTACATATAGAAGTAAAAACTCATTGTATAACAGTGTATTCACATTGAATACAAGTATATTCCATGCAGTTTACATATAGAAGTAAAAACTCATGGTATAACAGTGTATTCACATTGAATACAAGTATATTCCATGCAGTTTACGTATAGAAATAAAAACTCATGGTATAACAGTGTATTCACATTGAATACAAGTATATTTGATGCTGTTTACATATAGAAGTAAAAAGTCATGGTATAATAGAGTATTCACATTGAATACAAGTATATTCCATGCAGTTTACGTATAGAAATAAAAACAAATGGTATAACAGTGTATTCACATTGAATACAAGTATATTTGATGCTGTTTACATATAGAAGTAAAAACTCATGGTATAACAGTGTATTCACATTGAATACAAGTATATTTGATGCTGTTTACATATAGAAGTAAAAACTCATGGTTTAACAGTGTATTCACATTGAATACAAGTATATTTGATGATGTTTACATATAGAAGTAAAAACTCATGGTATAACAGTGTATTAACATTGAATACAAGTATATTTGATGCAGTATACATATAGAAGTAAAAACTCATGGTATAACAGTGTATTCACATTAAATACAAGTTCATTCCATGCAGTATACATATAGAAGTAAAAACTCATAGTATAACAGTGTATTCACGTTGAATACAAGTATATTCCATGCAGTTTACATATAGAAGTAAAAACTCATGGTATAACAGTGTATTCACATTGAATACAAGTATATTCCATGCAGTTTAATTATAGAAGTAAAAACTCATGGTATAACAGTGTATTCACGTTGAATACAAGTATATTTGATGCTGTTTACATATAGAAGTAAAAACTCATGGTATAACAGTGTATTCACATTGAATACAAGTATATTCCATGCAGTTTACATACAGAAGTAAAAACTCATGGTATAATAGTGTATTCACATTAAATAGAAGTATATTCCATGCAGTTTACATATAGAAGTAAAAACTCATGGTATAACAGTGTATTCACATTGAATACAAGTATATTACATGCAGTTTACGTCTAGAAGTAAAAACTCATGGTATAACAGTGTATTCACGTTGAATACAAGTATATTCCATGCAATTTACATATAGAAGTAAAAACTCATGGTATAACAGTGTATTCACATTGAATACAAGTATATTTGATGCTGTTTAGATATAGAAGTAAAAACAAATGGTATAATAGTGTATTCACATTGAATACAAGTATATTCCATGCAGTTTACATATAGAAGTAAAAACTCATGGTATAACAGTGTATTCACATTGAATACAAGTATATTCCATGCAGTTTACGTCTAGAAGTAAAAACTCATGGTATAACAGTGTATTTACATTGAATACAAGTATTTTTGATGCTGTTTACATATCGAAGTAAAAATCCATGATTAAACAGTGTATTCACATTGAATACAATTATATTTGATGCTGTTTACATATAGAAGTAAAAACTCATGGTATAACAGTGTATTCACATTGAATACAAGTATATTCCATGCAGTTTACATATAGAAGTAAAAACTCATGGTATAACAGTGTATTCACATTGAATACAAGTATATTCCATGCAGTTTACATATAGAAGTAAAAACTCATTGTATAACAGTGTATTCACATTGAATACAAGTATATTCCATGCAGTTTACATATAGAAGTAAAAACTCATGGTATAACAGTGTATTCACATTGAATACAAGTATATTCCATGCAGTTTACGTATAGAAATAAAAACTCATGGTATAACAGTGTATTCACATTGAATACAAGTATATTTGATGCTGTTTACATATAGAAGTAAAAAGTCATGGTATAATAGAGTATTCACATTGAATACAAGTATATTCCATGCAGTTTACGTATAGAAATAAAAACAAATGGTATAACAGTGTATTCACATTGAATACAAGTATATTTGATGCTGTTTACATATAGAAGTAAAAACTCATGGTATAACAGTGTATTCACATTGAATACAAGTATATTTGATGCTGTTTACATATAGAAGTAAAAACTCATGGTTTAACAGTGTATTCACATTGAATACAAGTATATTTGATGCTGTTTACATATAGAAGTAAAAACTCATGGTATAACAGTGTATTCACATTGAATACAAGTATATTCCATGCAGTTTACGTATAGAAGTAAAAACTCATGGTATAACAGTGTATTCACATTGAATACAAGTATATTTGATGCAGTATACATATAGAAGTAAAAAATCATGGTATAACAGTGTATTCACATTGAATACAAGTATATTTGATGCTGTTTACATATGGAAGTTAAAAATCATGGTATAACAGTGTATTCACATTGAATACAAGTATATTCCATGCAGTTTACATACAGAAGTAAAAACTCATGGTATAGCTGTGAATTCACATTGAATACAAGTATATTCCATGCAGTTTACATATAGAAGTAAAAACTCATGGTATAACAGTGTATTCACATTGAATACAAGTATATTCCATGCAGTTTACGTATAGAAGTAAAAACTCATGGTATAGCAGTGTATTCACATTGAATACAAGTTTATTTGATGCAGTATACATATAGCAGTAAAAAATCATGGTATAGCAGTGTATTCACATTGAATACAAGTATATTTGATGCTGTTTACAAATAGAAGTAAAAACTCATGGTATAACAGTGTATTCACATTGAATACAAGTATATTCCATGCAGTTTACGTATAGAAGTAAAAACTCATGCTATAACAGTGTATTCACATTGAATACAAGTATATTTGATGCTGTTTACATATAGAAGTAAAAACTCATGGTATAACAGTGTATTCACATTGAATACAAGTATATTTGATGCTGTTTACATATAGAAGTAAAAACTCATGGTATAACAGTGTATTCACATTGAATACAAGTATATTTGATGCTGTTTACATATAGAAGTAAAAACTCATGGTATAACAGTGTATTCACATTGAATACAAGTATATTCCATGCAGTTTACATATAGAAGTAAACACTCATGGTATAACAGTGTATTCACATTGAATACAAGTATATTTTATGCTGTTTACATATAGAAGTAAAAACTCATGGTATAACAGTGTATTCACATTGAACCCAAGTATATTTGATGCTGTTTACATATAGAAGTAAAAACTCATGGTATAACAGTGTATTCACATTGAATACAAGTATATTCCATGCCGTTTACATATAGAAGTAAAAACTCATGGTATAACAGTGTATTCACATTGAATACAAGTATATTCCATGCAGTTTACATACAGAAGTAAAAACTCATGGTATTTCCGTGTATTCACATTGAATACAAGTATATTCCATGCAGTTTACATATTGAAGTAAAAACTCATGGTATAACAGTGTATTCACATTGAATACAAGTATATTCCATGCAGTTTACGTCTAGAAGTAAAAACTCATGGTATAACAGTGTATTCACATTGAATACAAGTATATTTGATGCTGTTTACATATAGAAGTAAAAACTCATGGTATAACAGTGTATTCACATTGAATACAAGTATATTTGATGCTGTTTACATATAGAAGTAAAAACTCATGGTATAACAGTGTATTCACATTGAATACAAGTATATTTGATACTGTTTACATATAGAAGTAAAAACTCGTGGTATAACAGTGTATTCACATTGAATACAAGTATATTCCATGCAGTTTACGTATAGAAGTAAAAACTCATGCTATAACAGTGTATTCACATTGAATACAAGTATATTTGATGCTGTTTACATATAGAAGTAAAAACTCATGGTATAACAGTGTATTCACATTGAATACAAGTATATTTGATGCTGTTTACATATAGAAGTAAAAACTCATGGTATAACAGTGTATTCACATTGAATACAAGTATATTTGATGCTGTTTACATATAGAAGTAAAAACTCATGGTATAACAGTGTATTCACATTGAATACAAGTATATTCCATGCAGTTTACATATAGAAGTAAACACTCATGGTATAACAGTGTATTCACATTGAATACAAGTATATTTTATGCTGTTTACATATAGAAGTAAAAACTCATGGTATAACAGTGTATTCACATTGAACCCAAGTATATTTGATGCTGTTTACATATAGAAGTAAAAACTCATGGTATAATAGTGTATTGACATTGAATACAAGTATATTTGATGCTGTTTACATATAGAAGTAAAAACTCATGGTATAACAGTGTATTCACATTGAATACATGTATATTTGATGCTGTTTACATATAGAAGTAAAAACTCATGGTAAACAGTGTATTCACATTGAATACCAGTATATTCCATGCAGTTTACGTATAGAAGTAAAAACTCATGGTATAACAGTGTATTCACATTAGATACAAGTATATTCGATGCTGTTTACATATAGAAGTAAAAACTCATGGTACAACAGTGTATTCACATTGAATACAAGTATATTTGGTGCTGTTTACATATAGAAGTAAAAACTCATGGTATAATAGTGTATTCACATTGAATACAAGTATATTTGATACTGTTTACATATAGAAGTAAAAACTCATGGTATAACAGTGTATTCACATTGAATACAAGTATATTCCATGCAGTTTACGTATAGAAGTAAAAACTCATGGTATAACAGTGTATTCACATTGAATACAAGTATATTCCATGCAGATTACGTATAGAAGTAAAAACTCATGGTATAGCAGGGTATTCACATTGAATACAAGTATATTTGATGCTGTTTACATATAGAAGTAAAAACTCATGGTATAACAGTGTATTCACATTGAATACAAGTATATTCCATGCAGTTTACATATAGAAGTAAAAACTCATGGTATAACAGTGTATTCTCATTGAATACAAGTTTTTTCCATGCAGTTTACGTATAGAAGTAAAAACTTATGGTATAACAGTGTATTCACATTGAATACAAGTATATTCCATGCAGTTTACGTATAGAAGTAAAAACTCATGGTATAACAGTGTATTCACATTGAATACAAGTATATTCCATGCAGTTTACGTATAGAAGTAAAAACTCATGCTATAACAGTGTATTCACATTTAATACAAGTATATTTGATGCTGTTTACATATAGAAGTAAAAACTCATGGTATAACAGTGTATTCACATTGAATACAAGTATATTTGATGCTGTTTACATATAGAAGTAAAAACTCATGGTATAACAGTGTATTCACATTGAATACAAGTATGTTTGATGCTGTTTACATATAGAAGTAAAAACTCATGGTATAACAGTGTATTCACATTGAATACAAGTATATTGCATGCAGTTTACATATAGAAGTAAAACTCATGGTATAACAGTGTATTCACATTGAATACAAGTATATTTTATGCTGTTTACATATAGAAGTAAAAACTCATGGTATAACAGTGTATTCACATTGAATACAAGTATATTCCATGCAGTTTACATATAGAAGTAAAAACTCATGGTATAACAGTGTATTCACATTGAATACAAGTATATTTGATGCTGTTTACATATAGAAGTAAAAACTCATGGTAAACAGTGTATTCACATTTAGTACCAGTATATTCCATGCAGTTTACGTATAGAAGTAAAAACTCATGGTATAACAGTGTATTCACATTGAATACAAGTATATTTGATGCTGTTTACAAATAGAAGTAAAAACTCATGGTATAACAGTGTATTCACATTGAATACAAGTATATTTGATACTGTTTACATATAGAAGTAAAAACTCATGGTATAACAGTGTATTCACATTGAATACAAGTATATTTGATGCTGTTTACATATAGAAGTAAAAACTCCTGGTATAACAGTGTATTCACATTAAATACAAGTATATTCCATGCAGTTTACGTATAGAAGTAAAAACTCATGCTATAACAGTGTATTCACATTGAATACAAGTATATTCCATGCAGTTTACATATATAGAAGTAAAAACTCGTGGTATAACAGTGTATTCACATTGAATACAAGTATATTCCATGCAGTTTACATATAGAAGTAAAAACACATGGTATAACAGTGTATTCACATTGAATACAAGTATATTCCATGCAGTTTACATATAGAAGTAAAAACTCATGGTATAACAGTGTATTCTCATTGAATACAAGTATTTTCCATGCAGTTTACGTATAGAAGTAAAAACATATGGTATAACAGTGTATTCACATTGAATACAAGTATATTTGATGCTGTTTACATATAGAAGTAAAAACTCATGGTATAACAGTGTATTCACATTGAATAAAAGTATATTCCATGCAGTTTACGTATAGAAGTAAAAACTCATGATATAACAGTGTATGCACATTGAATACAAGTATATTAGATGCAGTATACATATAGAATTAAAAACTCATGGTATAACATTGTATTCCCATTGAATACAAGTATATTCCATGCAGTTTACATTTAGAAGTAAAAACTCATGGTATAACAGTGTATTCACAATGAATACAATTATATTCCATGCAGTTTACGTATAGAAGTAAAAACTCATGGTATAACAGTGTATTCACATTGAATACAAGTATATTTGATGCTGTTTACATATAGAAGTAAAAACTCATGGTATAACAGTGTATTCACATTGAATACAAGTATATTTGATGTTGTTTACATATAGAAGTAAAAACTCATGGTATAACAGTGTATTCACATTGAATTCAAGTATATTCCATGCAGTTTACATATAAAGAAGTAAAAACTCGTGGTATAACAGTGTATTCACATTGAATACAAGTATATTCCATGCAGTTTACATATAGAAGTAAAAACTCATGGTATAACAGTGTATTCACATTGAATACAAGTATATTTGATGCTGTTTACATATAGAAGTAAAAACTCATGGTATAACAGTGTATTCACATTGAATACAAGTATATTTGATGCTGTTTACATATAGAAGTAAAAACTCATGGTATAACAGTGTATTCACATTGAATACAAGTATATTTGATGCTGTTTACATATAGAAGTAAAAACTCATGGTATAACAGTGTATTCACATTAAATACAAGTATATTCCATGCAGTTTCCGTATAGAAGTAAAAACTCATGCTATAACAGTGTATTCACATTGAATACAAGTATATTCCATGCAGTTTACGTATAGAAGTAAAAACTCATGGTATAGCAGTGTATTCAAATTGAATACAAGTATATTTGATGCTGTTTACATATAGAAGTAAAAACTCATGGTATAACAGTGTATTCACATTGAATACAAGTATATTTTATGCTGTTTACATATAGAAGTAAAATCTCATGGTATAACAGTGTATTCACATTGAATACAAGTATATTTGATGCTGTTTACATATAGAAGTAAAAACTCATGGTATAACAGTGTATTCACATTGAATACAAGTATATTTGATGTTGTTTACATATAGAAGTAAAAACTCATGGTATAACAGTGTATTCACATTGAATACAAGTATATTTGATGCTGTTTACATATAGAAGTAAAAACTCATGGTAAACAGTGTATTCACATTTAGTACCAGTATATTCCATGCAGTTTACGTATAGCAGTAAAAACTCATGGTATAACAGTGTATTCACATTGAATACAAGTATATTTGATGCTGTTTACATATAGAAGTAAAAACTCATGGTATAACAGTGTATTCACATTGAATACAAGTATATTTGATGCTGTTTACATATAGAAGTAAAAACTCATGGTATAACAGTGTATTCACATTGAATACAAGTATATTTGATACTGTTTACATATAGAAGTAAAAACTCATGGTATAACAGTGTATTCACATTGAATACAAGTATATTCCATGCAGTTTACGTATAGAAGTAAAAACTCATGGTATAACAGTGTATTCACATTGAATACAAGTATATTCCATGCAGTTTACGTATAGAAGTAAAAACTCATGGTATAGCAGTGTATTCACATTGAATACAAGTATATTTGATGCTGTTTACATATAGAAGTAAAAACTCATGGTATAACAGTGTATTCACATTAAATACAAGTATATTCCATGCAGTTTACGTATAGAAGTAAAAACTCATGCTATAACAGTGTATTCACATTGAATACAAGTATATTTGATGCTTTTTACATATAGAAGTAAAAACTCATGGTATAACAGTGTATTCACATTGAATACAAGTATATTTGATGCTGTTTACATATAGAAGTAAAAACTCATGGTATAACAGTGTATTCACATTGAATACAAGTATATTTGATGCTGTTTACATATAGAAGTAAAAACTCATGGTATAACAGTGTATTCACATTGAATACAAGTATATTCCATGCAGTTTACATATAGAAGTAAACACTCATGGTATAACAGTGTATTCACATTGAATACAAGTATAATTTATGCTGTTTACATATAGAAGTAAAAACTCATGTATAACAGTGTATTCACATTGAATACAAGTATATTTGATGCTGTTTACATATAGAAGTAAAAACTCATGGTATAACAGTGTATTCACATTGAATACAAGTATATTTGATGTTGTTTACATATAGAAGTAAAATTTCATGGTATAACAGTGTATTCACATTGAATACAAGTATATTCCATGCAGTTTACATATATAGAAGTAAAAACTCGTGGTATAACAGTGTATTCACATTGAATACAAGTATATTCCATGCAGTTTACATATAGAAGTAAAAACTCATGGTATAACAGTGTATTCACATTGAATACAAGTATATTCCATGCAGTTTACATACAGAAGTAAAAACTCATGGTATAACAGTGTATTCTCATTGAATACAAGTATTTTCCATGCAGTTTACGTATAGAAGTAAAAACTTATGGTATAACAGTGTATTCACATTGAATACAAGTATATTCCATGCAGTTTACGTATAGAAGTAAAAACTCATGGTATAACAGTGTATTCACATTGAATACAAGTATATTCCATGCAGTTTACGTATAGAAGTAAAAACTCATGCTATAACAGTGTATTCACATTGAATACAAGTATATTTGATGCTGTTTACATATAGAAGTAAAAACTCATGGTATAACAGTGTATTCACATTGAATACAAGTATATTTGATGCTGTTTACATATAGAAGTAAAAACTCATGGTATAACAGTGTATTCACATTGAATACAAGTATGTTTGATGCTGTTTACATATAGAAGTAAAAACTCATGGTATAACAGTGTATTCACATTGAATACAAGTATATTGCATGCAGTTTACATATAGAAGTAAACACTCATGGTATAACAGTGTATTCACATTGAATACAAGTATATTTTATGCTGTTTACATATAGAAGTAAAAACTCATGGTATAACAGTGTATTCACATTGAATACAAGTATATTCCATGCAGTTTACATATAGAAGTAAAAACTCATGGTATAACAGTGTATTCACATTGAATACAAGTATATTTGATGCTGTTTACATATAGAAGTAAAAACTCATGGTAAACAGTGTATTCACATTTAGTACCAGTATATTCCATGCAGTTTACGTATAGAAGTAAAAACTCATGGTATAACAGTGTATTCACATTGAATACAAGTATATTTGATGCTGTTTACAAATAGAAGTAAAAACTCATGGTATAACAGTGTATTCACATTGAATACAAGTATATTTGATACTGTTTACATATAGAAGTAAAAACTCATGGTATAACAGTGTATTCACATTGAATACAAGTATATTTGATGCTGTTTACATATAGAAGTAAAAACTCCTGGTATAACAGTGTATTCACATTAAATACAAGTATATTCCATGCAGTTTACGTATAGAAGTAAAAACTCATGCTATAACAGTGTATTCACATTGAATACAAGTATATTCCATGCAGTTTACATATATAGAAGTAAAAACTCGTGGTATAACAGTGTATTCACATTGAATACAAGTATATTCCATGCAGTTTACATATAGAAGTAAAAACACATGGTATAACAGTGTATTCACATTGAATACAAGTATATTCCATGCAGTTTACATATAGAAGTAAAAACTCATGGTATAACAGTGTATTCTCATTGAATACAAGTATTTTCCATGCAGTTTACGTATAGAAGTAAAAACATATGGTATAACAGTGTATTCACATTGAATACAAGTATATTTGATGCTGTTTACATATAGAAGTAAAAACTCATGGTATAACAGTGTATTCACATTGAATAAAAGTATATTCCATGCAGTTTACGTATAGAAGTAAAAACTCATGATATAACAGTGTATTCACATTGAATACAAGTATATTAGATGCAGTATACATATAGAATTAAAAACTCATGGTATAACATTGTATTCCCATTGAATACAAGTATATTCCATGCAGTTTACATTTAGAAGTAAAAACTCATGGTATAACAGTGTATTCACAATGAATACAATTATATTCCATGCAGTTTACGTATAGAAGTAAAAACTCATGGTATAACAGTGTATTCACATTGAATACAAGTATATTTGATGCTGTTTACATATAGAAGTAAAAACTCATGGTATAACAGTGTATTCACATTGAATACAAGTATATTTGATGTTGTTTACATATAGAAGTAAAAACTCATGGTATAACAGTGTATTCACATTGAATTCAAGTATATTCCATGCAGTTTACATATAAAGAAGTAAAAACTCGTGGTATAACAGTGTATTCACATTGAATACAAGTATATTCCATGCAGTTTACATATAGAAGTAAAAACTCATGGTATAACAGTGTATTCACATTGAATACAAGTATATTTGATGCTGTTTACATATAGAAGTAAAAACTCATGGTAAACAGTGTATTCACATTTAGTACCAGTATATTCCATGCAGTTTACGTATAGAAGTAAAAACTCATGGTATAACAGTGTATTCACATTGAATACAAGTATATTTGATGCTGTTTACATATAGAAGTAAAAACTCATGGTATAACAGTGTATTCACATTGAATACAAGTATATTTGATGCTGTTTACATATAGAAGTAAAAACTCATGGTATAACAGTGTATTCACATTGAATACAAGTATATTTGATGCTGTTTACATATAGAAGTAAAAACTCATGGTATAACAGTGTATTCACATTAAATACAAGTATATTCCATGCAGTTTACGTATAGAAGTAAAAACTCATGCTATAACAGTGTATTCACATTGAATACAAGTATATTCCATGCAGTTTACATATATAGAAGTAAAAACTCGTGGTATAACAGTGTATTCACATTGAATACAAGTATATTCCATGCAGTTTACATATAGAAGTAAAAACACATGGTATAACAGTGTATTCACATTGAATACAAGTATATTCCATGCAGTTTACATATAGAAGTAAAAACTCATGGTATAACAGTGTATTCTCATTGAATACAAGTATTTTCCATGCAGTTTACGTATAGAAGTAAAAACATATGGTATAACAGTGTATTCACATTGAATACAAGTATATTTGATGCTGTTTACATATAGAAGTAAAAACTCATGGTATAACAGTGTATTCACATTGAATAAAAGTATATTCCATGCAGTTTACGTATAGAAGTAAAAACTCATGATATAACAGTGTATTCACATTGAATACAAGTATATTAGATGCAGTATACATATAGAATTAAAAACTCATGGTATAACATTGTATTCCCATTGAATACAAGTATATTCCATGCAGTTTACATTTAGAAGTAAAAACTCATGGTATAACAGTGTATTCACAATGAATACAATTATATTCCATGCAGTTTACGTATAGAAGTAAAAACTCATGGTATAACAGTGTATTCACATTGAATACAAGTATATTTGATGCTGTTTACATATAGAAGTAAAAACTCATGGTATAACAGTGTATTCACATTGAATACAAGTATATTTGATGTTGTTTACATATAGAAGTAAAAACTCATGGTATAACAGTGTATTCACATTGAATTCAAGTATATTCCATGCAGTTTACATATAAAGAAGTAAAAACTCGTGGTATAACAGTGTATTCACATTGAATACAAGTATATTCCATGCAGTTTACATATAGAAGTAAAAACTCATGGTATAACAGTGTATTCACATTGAATACAAGTATATTTGATGCTGTTTACATATAGAAGTAAAAACTCATGGTAAACAGTGTATTCACATTTAGTACCAGTATATTCCATGCAGTTTACGTATAGAAGTAAAAACTCATGGTATAACAGTGTATTCACATTGAATACAAGTATATTTGATGCTGTTTACATATAGAAGTAAAAACTCATGGTATAACAGTGTATTCACATTGAATACAAGTATATTTGATGCTGTTTACATATAGAAGTAAAAACTCATGGTATAACAGTGTATTCACATTGAATACAAGTATATTTGATGCTGTTTACATATAGAAGTAAAAACTCATGGTATAACAGTGTATTCACATTAAATACAAGTATATTCCATGCAGTTTACGTATAGAAGTAAAAACTCATGCTATAACAGTGTATTCACATTGAATACAAGTATATTCCATGCAGTTTACATATATAGAAGTAAAAACTCGTGGTATAACAGTGTATTCACATTGAATACAAGTATATTCCATGCAGTTTACATATAGAAGTAAAAACACATGGTATAACAGTGTATTCACATTGAATACAAGTATATTCCATGCAGTTTACATATAGAAGTAAAAACTCATGGTATAACAGTGTATTCTCATTGAATACAAGTATTTTCCATGCAGTTTACGTATAGAAGTAAAAACATATGGTATAACAGTGTATTCACATTGAATACAAGTATATTTGATGCTGTTTACATATAGAAGTAAAAACTCATGGTATAACAGTGTATTCACATTGAATAAAAGTATATTCCATGCAGTTTACGTATAGAAGTAAAAACTCATGGTATAACAGTGTATTCACATTGAATACAAGTATATTAGATGCAGTATACATATAGAATTAAAAACTCATGGTATAACATTGTATTCCCATTGAATACAAGTATATTCCATGCAGTTTACATTTAGAAGTAAAAACTCATGGTATAACAGTGTATGCACATTGAATACAAGTATATTTGATGCTGTTTACGTATAGAAGTAAAAACTCATGGTATAACAGTGTATTCACATTGAATACAAGTATATTTGATGCAGTATACATATAGAAGTAAAAACTCATGGTATAACAGTGTATTCACATTGAATGCAAGTATATTCCATGCAGTTTACATATAGAAGTAAAAACTCATGGTATAACAGTGTATTTACATTGAATACAAGTATATTTGTTGCTGTTTACATTTAGAAGTAAAAACTCATGGTATAACAGTGTATTCACATTGAATGCAAGTATATTCCATGCAGTTTACATATAGAATTAAAAACTCATGGTATAACATTGTATTCCCATTGAATACAAGTATATTCCATGCAGTTTACATTTAGAAGTAAAAACTCATGGTATAACAGTGTATTCACAATAAATACAATTATATTCCATGCAGTTTACGTATAGAAGTAAAAACTCATGGTATAACAGTGTATTCACATTGAATACAAGTATATTTGATGCTGTTTACATATAGAAGTAAAAACTCATGGTATAACAGTGTATTCACATTGAATTCAAGTATATTCCATGCAGTTTACATATAAAGAAGTAAAAACTCGTGGTATAACAGTGTATTCACATTGAATACAAGTATATTCCATGCAGTTTACATATAGAAGTAAAAACTCATGGTATAACAGTGTATTCACATTGAATACAAGTATATTCCATGCAGTTTACATATAGAAGTAAAAACTCATGGTATAACAGTGTATTCAAATTGAATGCAAGTATATTCCATGCAGTTTACATATAGAAGTAAAAACTCATGGTATAACAGTGTATTTACATTGAATACAAGTATATTTGTTTCTGTTTACATATAGAAGTAAATACTCATGGTATAACAGTGTATTCACATTGAATACAAGTATATTCCATGCAGTTTACGTATAGAAGTAAAAACTCGTGGTATAACAGTGTATTCACATTGAATACAAGTATATTCCATGCAGTTTACGTATAGAAGTAAAAACTCATGCTATAACAGTGTATTCACATTGAATACAAGTATATTTGATGCTGTTTACATATAGAAGTAAAAACTCATGGTATAACAGTGTATTCACATTGAATACAAGTATATTTGATGTTGTTTTCATATAGAAGTAAAAACTCATGGTATAACAGTGTATTCACATTGAATACAAGTATATTCCATGCAGTTTGTATATAAAGAAGTAAAAACTCGTGGTATAACAGTATATTCACATTGAATACAAGTATATTCCATGCAGTTTACATATAGAAGTAAAAACTCATGGTATAACAGTGTATTCACATTGAATACAAGTATATTCCATGCAGTTTACATATAGAAGTAAAAACTCATGGTATAACAGTGTATTCTCATTGAATACAAGTATTTTCCATGCAGTTTACGTATAGAAGTAAAAACTTATGGTATAACAGTGTATTCACATTAAATACAAGTATATTTGATGCTGTTTACATATAGAAGTAAAAACTCATGGTATAACAGTGTATTCACATTGAATAAAAGTATATTCCATGCAGTTTACGTATAGAAGTAAAAACTCATGGTATAACAGTGTATTCACATTGAATACAAGTATATCTGATGCTGTTTACATATAGAAGAAAAAACTCATGGTATAACAGTGTATTCACATTGAATACAAGTATATTTGATGCTGTTTACATATAGAAGTAAAAACTCATGGTATAACAGTGTATTCACATTGAATACAAGTATATTTGATGCTGTTTACATAGAGAAGTAAAAACTCATGGTATAACAGTGTATTCACATTGAATACAAGTATATTTGATGCAGTATACATATAGAAGTAAAAACTCATGGTATAACATTGTATTCCCATTGAATACAAGTATATTCCATGCAGTTTACATTTAGAAGTAAAAACTCATGGTATAACAGTGTATTCACAATGAATACAATTATATTCCATGCAGTTTACGTATAGAAGTAAAAACTCATGGTATAACAGTGTATTCACATTGAATACAAGTATATTTGATGCTGTTTACGTATAGAAGTAAAAACTCATGGTATAACAGTGTATTCACATTGAATACAAGTATATTTGATGCAGTATACATATAGAAGTAAAAACTCATGGTATAACAGTGTATTCACATTGAATACAAGTATATTCCAAGCAGTTTACGCATAGAAGTAAAAACTCATGGTATAACAGTGTATTCACATTGAATACAAGTATATTCCAAGCATTTTCGTATAGAAGTAAATCTCAGGGTATAACAGTGTATTCACATTGAATACATTATATTTGATGCTGTTTACATATAGAAGTAAAAACTCACGGTATAACAGTGTATTCACATTGAATACAAGTATATTTGATGCAGTATACGTATAGAAGTAAAAATTCATGGTATAACAGTGTATTCACATTGAATAAAAGTATTTTCCATGCAGTTTACGTATAGAAGTAAAAACTCATGGTATAACAGTGTATTCACATTGAATACAAGTATATTCCATGCAGTTGACGTATAGAAGTAAAAACTCATGGTATAACAGTGTATTCACATTGAATACAAGTATATTTGATGCTGTTTACATATAGAAGTAAAAACTCATGGTATAACAGTGTATTCACATTGAATACAAGTATATTTGATGCCGTTTACATATAGAAGTAAAAACTCATGGTATAACAGTGTATTCACATTGAATACAAGTATATTCCATGCAGTTTACATATAGAAGTAAAAACTCACGGTATAACAGTGTATTCACATTGAATACAAGTATATTTGATGCAGTTTACATATAGAAGTAAAAACTCATGGTGTAACAGTGTATTCACATTGAATACAAGTATATTCCATGCAGTTTACGCATAGAAGTAAAAACTCGTGGTATAACAGTGTATTCACATTGAATACAAGTATATGTGATGTTGTTTACATATAGATGTAAAAACTCATGGTATAACAGTGTATTCACATTGAATACAAGTATATTTGATGCTGTTTACATATAGAAGTAAAAACTCGTGGTATAACAGTGTATTCACATTTAATACAAGTATATTTTATGCTGTTTACTTATAGAAGTAAAAACTCATGGTATAACAGTGTATTCACATTGCATTCAAGTATAGTCCATGCAGTTTACGTATAGAAGTAAAAACTCGTGGTATAACAGTGTATTCACATTGAATACAAGTATATTCCATGCAGTTTACGTATAGAAGTAAAAACTCATGGTATAACAGTGTATTCACATTGAATACAAGTATATTTGATGCTGTTTACATATAGAAGTAAAAACTCATGGTATAACAGTGTATTCACATTGAATACAAGTATATTTGATGCTGTTTACATATAGAAGTAAAAACTCATGGTATAACAGTGTATTCACATTGAATACAAGTATATTTGATGCAGTATACGTATAGAAGTAAAAATTCAAGGTATAACAGTGTATTCACATTGAATAAAAGTATATTCCATGCAGTTTACATATAGAAGTAAAAACTCATGGTATAACCACGGTCTACCAGGAGAGGTACCCAAACGCCGTATCCCTTTCGTCAGCCAGAATAATCAAGGGACTTAGAAGCTTCCACAAAATGCCGCTTGGAAGGCGGGCGTAGCTTGGTCCCAAGCTGTGTGTAAAGCGTCTGTCATTGCGTGGTGTTCTGTGGTTCTGTCTTACAGATCTTGTTGTGCGTTTTGAATTTTTAACTGATTTCACACCTTTAATGCCTTTAATTTAAATTTTCTTGTATTTCAAAATGGTAAAGTGCTTTGTGACGGGTTGCTCTATAGGATTTCTCAGATGTAAAGAAAAAATTACAAAATTTCGTGCTCCCAGAGACGAAAAACAATTTATTCTATGGCAGAAAGCTATTCCAAGAAGTGACAGAAAGCTGACCAAACAGGACTATGTGTGTGCAAAGCACTTTAAAGATAAAGATTTAACCAAAGAGAGAACCATTCTCAATGAGGTATTTCCTCTGAAGATTTGGAAGTTGGCAGCTGAAGCCATTCCTACGCTAAATCTATGTAATTGCAGTATGTCTATAATTTTGTATCTTAAATAATCATTCATCTGTTTCACTTTTTTAGGGGGTGACAACGATAAAGTAAAAAGAAAATGAAGAAGAATAGTAAACGGAATGTTGATCCTGAAAAGTGGCAAAATGAGCTTGATTTTCCCAACAGTCCTGAGCCCATTAAAGAGCCAGACAGTCAAGAAACTCTGGAATCGAACATCACACCTGAGTTTGCAGCTGATGTTGAGATGCTGGATCCTCTAGAATATGTTGATGAGCCCGTCGTAGAAGCAGTCAACAACCTTATTTGTGATCCCACAAGAGCAAAGCTTCCCGAACATTGGAAATGGTGTCTTACTGATGAAGATCTACAACAGGATGATCCCGTAGCTTACAGCAAGATAACTGCTGTTAGATTTGGCGTTTGTAACGACTTCACATTTCCCATCAAAATGATTACAGTTGTAGGTGGTGAAGTGTTTTACACTGTCAAGGGGGTTCTAGTCACACCACCTAATTTCCTGCCAAAATCATTCAGCACAGTAGAAGAACTCACTGACTTGTTGGCTCGCTTTGACTCAACCAATATTTGTGGTGGTTTCAAATTGGTTTGAAAGGGAGCACTAACACCCAGCATGAAAAAAGAGACAGTCAAGCAGTTTGGTGAACGGAGATCGAAATTCTGCTCTCGACTTCTCCAGAAAGGCTCCACTTGCTATAGATGCGAACACCTGAATAAGTTAGTGGCTGGTAAATCACCGACCCCAAGTCCAATGGAGAGACTTCTTGACCGAAGCCAGAAATCAACTTACAAAAATCGTCTGTTAAAGTGGCAGTTACAACGTAAAGGAAAACTGATTAAGGTAGCAAATATAAGTTATTTACTTGTAAGACCTTTTTTAATCGCATCTTGTTTTGTTTTTTCAGGAATTAAGACAAGAAATCAAGGATTTAAGAAAAGACATGTCACGTGCGTGCGAGAGTGCCCTTCAAGATAAACTGTCTAGCCTCAATCCCAAGGTATTTAATCATTTCAATGAGACAGGCGATGAAACTGAATGTGGTTACTGTAACTGTTATGTAAGAGTTGTCTAAATTCCTACCCTACTTGTATTAATACCTCCCATTGACTTACACGACTACAGTTTTCCACCAAGAAGAATAACCAACGATGTGTGATCAGAACTTTCTCGAGTATTCTTACTAATTTTTAACAATTAATTGACATTAGTATCACAATTTTCTTTCCACTGTGGTATTTATCTTTTTCCCCATTTTTTTTTTATGGCCTGATTATTCATACAAAGAATTGAATCTCATTTATGTCTTTTGTTTACAATATTCTAATCTGTCTTATTTTTATCCATAGGAAGTTATGGTGATTAAGGCTATATTTAGAAAGGCTGAGCAAAAGAACTCAAGATGTATGCGGTATGATCCTGAATGTAAAATACGCCCACTCTACTGGGGAAGGTAATAATGACCAACACGTGTTGAAGAGGCAGAATTTCCAGGTTTTATTTCTTGAGAAAAGACACTCACGAAAATTACACACTTTCGACTTTCAATCCTTTTTCGACCCTCAATGCCCCTCCGCCGTCGTCTGCTTCTCTTCTCTTGCCCCCTATCGCCTCCTGGTGACGGTTCACCACAGTCCGGGCCGGCCGACGATGGAATTACTCGCGAGAACCTGAAATGAAGCAAAGTTTGACAACCGGGTGGGTTAGTTCAGAACGTTCAGTTTTTACGGTTGCCGCGCGGACAATTCCGTCGCTTCCGGGCAACACTTTCGTAACGCTCCCTATCAACCAATCGCCCCTTCTGCTATTCTCGTCCATAATCATGACGACGTCACCAACTCTGATCGGACGGACAGTTCTTTCCCATTTTTTCCGCTCGATGAGAGTCGGAAGGTATTCTTTCATCCAGCGTCTCCAATACTGGTCCACAATGAACTGGGCCTGCTTCCACTTCCGCCGCGTGAGGCCATCGAATGCTTCTTCAGTATCAGGCGCTCGGTGAGGATGGGGGGTAACGAGAATAAAGTGATACGGAGTGAGCGGCTCTGGCTCTGACGGATCAGTTTGAACGTTGGTCAAAGGCCGTGAGTTCAGAAGTGAGGCTACTTCTGCGAAAACCGTGCGAAGGACTTCGTCGGTTACCGAGCGGTTTTCCAAAACGGCGCGCATGGCTCTCTTGCTGGAGCCAATCAGGCGCTCCCAAATACCACCAAAATGCGGCGCATACGGTGGGGAGAATTTCAAGTGATGCCGCGGTCGATGAATTCTGCTGCCACCCGCGTCGAATTGAGATTTTCGATCCCTTGCCTGAGCTCCTTTTCTCCTGCCGTGATATTGGTGCCGTTGTCACTGTAAATTATTCTAGGGTGACCTCGTAGGGAGATGAAACGCCGCAACGCCATGATGAAAGAATCGGCGTCCATCGTGTCCAGCACTTCTAAATGCACGGCTCGGGTGGAAAGGCACGTTATCAGCAGTCCCCACCGCTGCACTGATCGTCTTCCAATCACAACTTGAAAGGGCCCGAAACAGTCCAGTCCCACATTCGTGAAGACGCGCAAGGAGGGCACGAGACGTTCCTTTGGCAAGCTAGCCATTCGTGGTGCCTGAGACATAGCACGCAGCATCTTACATTTGGTACACTGTGCAAGTGTACGCCGGATGGCCCTGCGTCCTTGTGGGAGGTAAAACTGCTCACGAACAACACTCAACGTGTGTTCCACACCAGAATGGAGCAATTGTAAATGACGGTCGCTGATGATAAGCCTTGTAAGCGGATGATCCGGTGCAATAATTATTGGGTTACGGGTACGTGCCGGCATCACTGCGTGGCCCAATCTTCCATCGACTTTCAACAGGCCGTCGTCTGGGTCGAGGTATGGCCCGACCCGCCTCAAGACGGAGTCACGCGGGATCATTTTTCCTTTCTGAAGAGCTGCACGTTCCCGTGAGAATGCGTCTTGCTGCGACACTAGCAGACAGATGCGGAAGGCTTCGGCGATCTCGTCGGAATTCAGATCATCATTCGACGTGGAGTCGCCGCGCAGCAGCAGAGCAGCTTCTCGTTTCAGAGTGTTAAGTTGAATGCTTCGGGTGATGAGTTTAGACAAAGCGGATGACAACGGGTGGCAAGAACTTATAGCAACGTGCAGCTGTTGCACATTGACCGCCTGTATTTCTTCGTTTTCTTTAGCCTTAATGCTTTGCTGATCGAATGGCGGTGGAGTGTACGACACGTTGAAAAGAACATCTGGCCCTCGAATCCAGCGGCAATTTGGCCCAAAGTCTTTCGGAACGATTCCTCGGGTACAATCGTCGGCGGGATTGTCGCTGCTGCGAATATAGTGCCATTGATCAACCGTCGAGTGCTGTAGAATCTCATTTGTCCGTTTGTTTACAAATGATGGACGACCGGGGTGAGAGGCGCGAAGCTGATACAAAACAATTTGTGAGTCCGTATGAAACTCAACTGAGGAAAACGAAAGTCGAAGCTCCTGTTTCACGATCAACGACAGGTTGACGGCCAATACTGCCGCTTTCAACTCCAGTCGGGGGATGGTTGTCGGCTTGAGGGGGCCAGGCGACCTTTGGCCATGACGAAGCTGACATGAATTTTATCACCGAATCGTACGCGCAGGTAGGCGACCGCTCCGAAGGCGACGGGCGAAGCATCGGCAAAAATGACCAACATAAAATCGAAGCCTACGAGGGGAAAGTTGGCGGGTCGGAAGCATCGTTTTACAGAAACAAGGCGCAATTTTTCGAGGCTGGAGGTCCATTGCTTCCACTTTGACAAAATTTCGATTGACAAAGGCTGGTCCCACCCACGAACATCCGGTGTATCTTTCGCCAGTTTTTGTGTCTGTTGAAATAACAGTTTAGCGCCGGTAATGGCCGGAAGACAAATGCCGAGAGGGTCGAATGTGAGAGAAATTGCGGACAATAATTCTCGTTTTGTAGTAACCGTTGGCATTGATTTTATTCTGATGCCGTAAGAGTCCGAGTTAAGATCCCACACCATACCAAGAAGATATTCCACAGTTAGTGCGTCTTTATTCAAGTCAACGGTGTTTGAAGTTCGCTGATTTTCTGGGATGGTTGCCAAGACTTGCCGGGATGACGACGCGAAGCTTGTCAGACTAAAACCGGCGGACGCGAGAGACTGCGTTACTTGCTTTGCGAAATTTATTGCTTCGTCGTTAGTTTCGAATGAGTCGCTCAAATTGTCGGAATAAAAATTGTCTTTCAATTTTTTGGCGACCTGCGGAAATTGTACGTTTGCGTTGACTGCATGCTGTAAAGTGAATATTGCGGCAGAGGAGGAACAAACAGCTCCAAATACCAGGGTTGCGAATTGGTAGGTTGTGATTGGTGCGTTACTGCCAAATTCGCGATAGACAAATCGTTGTAAGGACTGATGTTTTTCGGCCACACCAACTCTGTGGTAAAACGCAGTGATGTCAGCGGTGAGTGCGACGAGAAACTGACGAGCGCGGAGGAGGATGCCGACTAGCGACGGGATGAACGGCGGGCCACGCAAAAGATAATGGTTAAGCGACACACCTCTGTAAAGCGCAGCGCAGTCGAAGACAACTCGAATTTTGTCGGGTTTGTTCGGGTTAACGACGTAGAAGTGAGGTAGATACCAAACCATACCTTCCGGCTTGTTTATGTCCGACCAGTTGACGGCGACCACGGTTCCTGACGATATAAGATTCTCGACAATGGTTACGTATTTTGCGGCGGTCTCGCGCATATGTGGCTCTAACATTCGGCGTTCGAGGCCACAGAAACGGGAAACTGCTTGTCCTCTGTTGTTTGGTATGACCGGTCTGTCTTGACGAAGCGGAAGTTCTATTTGGTAACCACATCCAATAAATTTTATCGATCGCTGTAAGATGCTCAACATCTGCTCGTCTTCGTTGGCCGCTGGATTTGTTTTCGCGGCTTTTGCCACGACGCCGAAGGTTTCAGTTAAATGGAAACGGTCAATTACTTCTGATAGAAAGGGTTCTTGTCGAACGAAACCTAAGTTCACGCTGCTTTTGTTGCTCGGTCCGGCGACTAGACACAACGGTATTTTGCCCACTACAGCCCAGCCAAAACACGTTTGCAAAGCGGTAGGGCCGGTTTCACCATCATTTGGGGCAGCAGTGTTTAGCGTTCGAAGAACTGGTAACATGTCCATCCCCACAAGAATTTCTACTTTGGAAGAGTCTATGGCAGGTAAGTCGATGTCGGCCAAATGTTCCCATCGTTTCTTGATGCCAGGCCAGTTAATTTTGCGTTGCGAAAGATTAATGCTGGGGACAACAAACGCTTCGCAAACGTCGAACGCTTGCGATCCGTCGATCGATTTGAGTTTGAATGCTACGATGTTCGAATCCATTAACACAGAGTTGTTAAACGAGCCGAAGCAAATGCTGGCTGAAGGACCTTTCAACTTAAGCAAATTCGCTAGCTTTCGTGATATGAGAGTAGCTTCGCTGCCTTGGTCAAGAATCGCGAAGGTTGTTTGAGCCGAATTGTTCATTTCCACTACGAGTTTGACAATAGCTAATAGGACTGGGCGGATATTGGCTGTTGGTGCCTTTACCATTAGTATAGTATGGTTTTTACCTTGGTTTCGCGATGAGGAGGGAAACTGTCGTTCGGCTCCGTGAAGCAGCGAATGATGCGGGCCCTGGCACTCCTTGCATTTCGATTCAGTTGAGTTGCATTTCCGTCCATAGTGGCCGCGGACGAGACACTTGAAGCAGTGATTGTTGGTGGCACACAGCGATGCGCGGGCATTCACCAACATTCGTTTAAACACGTTGCACATCTCTAACCTGTGGGCCGGACTTTCTTTGCAGGCCGGGCAGTCAGAAAGGGTGGTAACGTTTGATAAGGATCCTGCGAGAACGGTCGGTCCGCGGTTATTGTAGTTGCTGCTTCCGGGTGTGTAGCTGCCCAACTGACGGTTGCTATTTGAAGGCTGAACGGGGTTTTTAACAGCGTTCATTGCGTTGGATGACGATAGCTTTCCGCCACGAAGTTCTTCAGTGCTGAGCACGCGATCGATCCATTTGTCGAAATCTTTTAAGGTGGCCATTCTGTCTAAACCATAAGCATATTTTCCCCAGTCTGTTTGTAAGTTGATCGGCAATTTGGTATGAAGTAAGTTGGCGACGGTGTTGAACATCATGACGTGGCTTTCATCTACGCTTGAAACGGCGTCGCGTACTGCAGCGGCCAAATTAAAGAGTGCGTTAAAGTCCCCGTTTCTGAATGAAGGGAGCTGCTGCATATGCTGATCGTGTGCTTGTATGATAAGGTGCGGGCTTCCATATTTTTTTTCTAGCTCGGCCCAAGCTGATTGAAAAGTGTACGCACCCGTGAAAATATGAGCGACACGACGCTGGATGTCTTCCTTCAAACTTTCTTGAAGCCCCAGAAGTTTCAGCGATTCGGGCATATTTACATCTCGGATCGTTGCTCTTATACCGTGGGCGTATTTAAGCCATTTACGGGGGTCTCCATTGAATTTTGCCACGTCTAGCTTCAGCCAATGATGCGACGGGGCAAAATTAGGTTGCGTCGGTGGAGTCGAGTTAACGACAGCTGGCAGAAGCAGAAGGTTAACCAAATCATTCATCGGGACGTTGCTTGGTAAGTTGGGTGTGGACGATAATTGCGGTGATCCAATTGCACCACCACAGCTCTCGATCAAGTGATTTTCATACTGAATTTCAAGTTCCAGGTCTTCTCGTTCCCGCGCGTTTTTGAGCTCTAGATCTTTGAGTTCACGATCCTGTTTTATTTTTGCTTGCTTCAATCGAAATTCAAGATCGATTTTGCGTTGTTTTGCTGCTGTGTGAAGGTAGAAATTTACGTGATTTAAGGTGTCGTGCTGCGTGTCATTCGATCGATCGTCTTGGTTCGGCTGTGGTGGGCCGTTTGGCTGTTGCGGCTCTGGTACGATGCTCACAGCGTCGATCTCTTGATTAGGTTGGGGAATTGATACATTTTGACTGAGCTCACGGACCACGGTGTTGGAAATGTTCCATGCGCGTCGAGGGGCTGTTCTTCGTAAGGCGGCAGCGACTGCTTGAGCACATGCGGCTTGCAGATTGTTGATGCTTTCTAAGTAGGTGGCTGCTGCGTGCAGTTCACCATCGTCAAGTTGTGCGGCGGCCACGTATCGTTCGTGAATGTGAACGAGATTACTGTGCGCCAGTTCGAGAGTTGGCATGAACGCTTCGAATTCTTCTCGCGTGGCGTTGATGTTTATTAACTCTCTTGCTTGCCGCAGAAGGTTCGTGTGTCTACGCTTGGCATTTGTTCGCATGCCGAATAGGGCGGGCGGGTCAACAACGTTTTCGTCGGCCATGCTTCGATTAAGCCGTAAGCTTGCTCGAGAGTTCGATTGGGGTTCGAGCTAAGCGTGAAAGGATGGCAACCGAATCAAATGTCCAAATCCAAATAGTTCGAATGGGAAAACGATATTATTGGGACTGTTCAGAAAGTTGTTCGGTAGTAGAGTTCTGATTCAACTTGGTCCTTATTTACGGCGTCTGTAAACGAAGGTGACTTGTTATTAAGGTAATGGTAACGAAAAGTTATTTTAAATTTACGGGACACTGTATGCAGTGCAGTTCGAGACTGATGCTGCAAGAATTTTTATGGCGCAATTTTTCTCGCAAAATTGCAGTTCGACAAAGGTTTCGAATAGGTGGCGACACTGGCGACGAGATTAATATCTGGCCAGGCCACTAGGTCTACGATAAGCAAAAGTACAATTAGTTGATGGCCTAAATTATTGAAACAGCGTTATAAAATAAATACTTAAGTTGTTCGAGACAAAGACTATCAGGCATACAAGTTCGATATTGGGATTTCTTAGTCGGGCAGCTGTATAGTCAATAATGAGTGGTCAGTGCGAGAAATCTGTAAACGCAAAAGATTGGTTATTGACATCTCACTCTTGCTGGAGGTTATAGTATAGAACAACTGGATAATCAAATACACGAGACAGATAGTGGGGTGATTTGGGATGGTAGTTTCGATCAAGGCGTAATACATGCTCGGTGGCAGCGATATTGTACGAAAAACTGAGACCGAATTAGTTCGAATTGTGGGGGTTCGATGTTCTTCGTGTTTGTTTTGATATGTTCGAGTTCGTTCGAATTGTTCGAAAAGTTAAAGAAAGGCTTACTTGTTGGCTGCACTGAAAAAATGGCCGCCACACGCCGGCGACAGACTTCGATAGGTTCCCTGTATTATTCGTAATCGGGTTTCGGCACCATGTAAAATACGCCCACTCTACTGGGGAAGGTAATAATGACCAACACGTGTTGAAGAGGCAGAATTTCCAGGTTTTATTTCTTGAGAAAAGACACTCACAAAAATTACACACTTTCGACTTTCAATCCTTTTTCGACCCTCAATGCCCCTCCGCCGTCGTCTGCTTCTCTTCTCTTGCCCCCTATCGCCTCCTGGTGACGGTTCCCCACACTGAATTTCATTTAGAATGCGTGTTACTCCGCATCAAGAGCAAATCTACATATGATCATTTAAGAGCCACCAACATTCTCCCTCTCCCTTGTCCAGAGACTATCCGTCGGCTATTAAGCTGCGTGCCATGTAAATTTGGCCTTAATAGTTTTGCTTTATCGTCAATTAAGACGTTTATATCTGGAAAGCCAAAGAGTATGTGTTACGGTAGTTTGGTGTGGGATGAAATGACCATAGCTGGTGATGTTTCTTTTGACCCAATGAAATTAGTTTTCGAGGGCTTTGTTGATTACGGAGAAGATGATGGGTTCAGTGAACCCATCACGTTAAAGAAACACGAGGGTGAATTAGCGGACCATGCACTAGTTTTGATTTTCAGACCCTATTGATATTCGTGGATCCAGCCAATCGCCTGCTATGCGACCAAAGGAGCTTGTCCTGGTGGAGTTATCCACCAACTCATGGCCAGGGCAATAACCGTTCTTCATCAAAATGGTGCGATTGTGAAGTCAGTCGTTTGTGATGGGGCGCAAACAAATAAAACGGTAATGCGACTATGCGGCATCACAGGTAAATTCTCATCAATCCATAATACCTTCACTGATGGTAGAGAAAACGAGCAAGATACCTGTCCGAGATCAGCTATGTCTGACGTCGATGATGACGGAAACAAAGACACAACTTCATTCGACCACCCCACACTTGAAGAATCATCGATTTACTTTTTTGGTTGATGTCCCACACCTGCTAAAAAAAATAAAAAACAAACATTTTTGCAGTGAAAACCGTCCAGGTATTTTACGTTATATTTGGATCTTTAATTTACCATTTTTTCCAATTCTCGTAAAGATATATTCAATATCCTATCTCTTTTAGTTCAAAGGTAAAGCGGTGAAATTCAGTGACTTCGAATTGCTGTTTAAAACCAGCAGGATAGCTGGAACTCCCCTCAGTGGACTTCATAAGCTGACAGAATCTCATCTTTACCCGACGTCGTTCGAAAAAATGAATGTGAGATTAGCCGCACAGATTTTATCAAAATCAGTTGCTACTGCATTTCAGTATTTTCGAAAACTAGAAAATACGAAGGCATCTTTTGAGGGTAGGTTAAATCAAATAAGTAGAATAACTGCAGCTTGACACGTAACAATAATTTATCTTGCAGATACCATTGGAACGGAGGAAATGGTCAGCATTATCAATGATGCTTTTGATGTAATGAATGGACGTTGCTATCAAAAATCCATCCGTAGGACGTCATGGAAAAAAGACAGAAAGGTATTGGACAAGCCTACTTAACTATATTGCTCCAGCTTTCCGTATAATCCTAACTTTTAGTTAACTGGTATTATTTTGTTTATTAACCTGTTTCATAAATCTTGTTTATCATTTTGCGTGACTAGATATTGGAATCGTTGTTGGAGGCATTGTGGGAAACTGAACTTGCTTCCGATGCAACAAATCTAAAGCCGTTCGCTTCACAGACAACGTTGGAGGCATTAAGAGTCACAGTGTTCAGTACCATCGAATTGACCGAGCACCTTTTTTCGAGCGAGATCAATTATGAATTCGTCTTGACAGGAAAACTAAATCAGGATTGCATAGAGGTATGCTTACGTTAAAATTTAAATCAGATCACTGATAACTAACTTTAGATTTTCGTCAGCGATTTTTCGGAATCATTCGTCAGGCTGGTGGTGGTACCGAGACGCCAACCGTACACTCCTTTCTGGCGCTTTTTCGCATGCTTTGCGTCTACTACCCTACCAAAACGACTATTGCCCATGCAAACGTCGAAGAGGAACGAATGTCGTTGTTAACGTCCTACAAGGACTGTATGCTGAATCGATTTAAAAAAGACAAGAAGGAAGCAAAGGCCAGAAAGCAAGCTCTTAAGGACAGACTTGCAAACGGAATGTCTATGATCGACGGAACTGTGTTTAATATGTCCGCGTACAACAAATGCATTGATGATGTCGTTTACGATCTTGCTGGCTACGTCTTGCATTCGAGGCGCAATCTTATTGGATCTTGTGATGAATGTTGGAAATCGTTAACAACGGATGAAGACCTTCCCGAAAATTCTTCGTTTCCTAACAGGCTTATTGTTTTACGAGATAAAGGTGGCCTCAAAAAAGTAACACCTAACATGTTTTTTCTAATTTCATCGATCGAGACAATGCTGATGAATCATTTTAGTCAGGAAGGGAGCTACATTTGAGATTCATTTGAAAAGGTTTTTGAAAAAGCATCCCATTTTACCATCTACTCAATCTGTTGCCCTGCCCACAAAAAATCCCTTGTCCCTTGTCTTGTATATGAATATGTAGTCATTCGTTTTCGATTCCAAGCAAAGTGGAAGAAGAACGAGGAAGTGTCGAAGATAACCAGTCAACGACATCAGTCAAGAAAATGATCGAAATTGTGAATTATTTTAGTCGAAATCGAAATGCTGCCTGCGTATGTCTTTATTTACGACATTATTTTCTTTAATTGTCAAACATATTTCCTAAATGTGATATTGTAACCTTTTACAAGTTTTTTAACTTTCAATAAAAACCCAGTTATAATTGCAAAAAAATTGAGAAATGTATTTCAAACCATATCATATGTTTCGAAATTCAATTGATCGTAGTTCGTATACCCGCCAAGCTTTGGAGAGTTGGGACCAAGCTACGCCCGCGATCCTAGCGGCAAATTAGGGAAGCTTCTGAGTCCCTTGATTAGTCTGCTGCCATGGCGTTTGGGTACCTCTCCTGGTAGACCGTGGTATAACAGTGTATTCACATTGAATACAAGTATATTTGATGCTGTTTACATATAGAAGTAAACACTCATGGTATAACAGTGTATTCACATTGAATACAAGTATATTCCATGCAGTTTACGTATAGAAGTAAAAACTCATGGTATAACAGTGTATTCACATTGAATACAAGTATATTCCATGCAGTTTACGTATAGAAGTAAAAACTCATGGTATAACAGTGTATTCACATTGAATACAAGTATATTTGATGCTGTTTACATATAGAAGTAAAAACTCATGGTATAACAGTGTATTCACATTGAATACAAGTATATTTGATGCTGTTTACATATAGAAGTAAAAACTCATGGTATAACAGATGTATTCACATTGAATACAAGTATATTCCATGCAGTTTACATATAGAAGTAAAAACTCATGGTATAACAGTGTATTCACATTGAATACAAGTATATTCCATGCAGTTTACATATAGAAGTAAAAACTCTGTGGTATAACAGTGTATTCACATTGAAACCAAGTATATTTCATGCTGTTTACATATAGAAGTAAAAACTCATGGTATAACAGTGTATTCACATTGAATACAAGTATATTTGATGCTGTTTACATATAGAAGTAAAAACTCATGGTATAACAGTGTATTCACATTGAATACAAGTATATTTGATGCTGTTTACATATAGAAGTAAAAACTCATGGTATAACAGTGTATTCACATTGAATACAAGTATATTTGATGCTGTTTACATATAGAAGTAAAAACTCATGGTATAACAGTGTATTCACATTTAATACAAGTATATTTGATGCTGTTTACATATAGAAGTAAAAACTCATGGGTATAACAGAGTATTCACATTGAATACAAGTATATTCCATGCAGTTTACATATAGAAGTAAAAACTCATGGTATAACAGTGTATTCACTTTGAATACAAGTATATTCCATGCAGTTTACATATAGAAGTAAAAACTCATGGTATAACAGTGTATTCACATTGAAACCAAGTATATTTCATGCTGTTTACATATAGAAGTAAAAACTCATGGTATAACCAGTGTATTCACATTGAATACAAGTATATTTGATGCTGTTTACATATAGAAGTAAAAACTCATGGTATAACAGTGTATTCACATTGAATACAAGTATATTTGATGCTGTTTACATATAGAAGTAAAAACTCATGGTATAACAGTGTATTCACATTGAATACAAGTATATTTGATGCTGTTTACATATAGAAGTAAAAACTCATGGTATAACAGTGTATTCACATTGAATACAAGTATATTTGATGCTGTTTACATATAGAAGTAAAAACTCATGGTATAACAGTGTATTCACATTGAATACAAAAGTATATTTGATGCTGTTTACATATAGAAATAAAAACTCATGGTATAACAGTGTATTCACATTGAATACAAGTATATTACATGCAGTTTACATATAGAAGTAAAAACTCATGGTATAACAGTGTATTCACGTTGAATACAAGTATATTTGATGCTGTTTACATATAGAAGTAAAAACTCATGGTATAACAGTGTATTCACATTGGAATACAAGTATATTCCATGCAGTTTACATATAGAAGTAAAAACTCATGGTATAACAGTGTATTCACATTGAATACAAGTATATTTGATGCTGTTTACATATAGAAGTAAAAACTCATGGTATAACAGTGTATTCACATTGAATACAGAGTATATTTGATGCTTTTTACATATAGAAGTAAAAACTCATGGTATAACAGTGTATTCACATTGAATACAAGTATATTCCATGCAGTTTACATATAGAGTAAAAACTCATGGTATAACAGTGTATTCACATTGAATACAAGTATATTTGCATGCAGTTTACATATAGAAGTAAAAACTCATGGTGTAACAGTGTATTCACATTGAATACAAGTATATTCCATGCAATTTACAAATAGAAGTAAAAACTCATGGTATAACAGTGTATTCACATTGAATACAAGTATATTCCATGCAGTTTACATATAGAAGTAAAAACTCATGGTATAACAGTGTATTCACATTGAATACAAGTATATTTGATGCTGTTTACATATAGAAGTAAAAACTCATGGTATAACAGTGTATTCACATTGAATACAAGTATATTTGATGCTGTTTACTTATAGAAGTAAAAACTCATGGTATAACAGTGTATTCACATTGAATACAAGTATATTCCATGCAATTTACATATAGAAGTAAAAACTCATGGTATAACAGTGTATTCACATTGAATACAAGTATATTCCATGCAGTTTACATATAGAAGTAAAAACTCATGGTATAACAGTGTATTCACATTGAATACAAGTATATTCAATGCTGTTTACATATAGAAGTAAAAACTCATGGTATAACAGTGTATTCACATTGAATACAAGTATATTTGATGCTGTTTACATATAGAAGTAAAAACTCATGGTATAACAGTGTATTCACATTGAATACAAGTATATTCCATGCAGTTTACGTATAGAAGTAAAAACTCATGGTATAACAGTGTATTCACATTGAATACAAGTATATTCCATGCAGTTTACATATAGAAGTAAAAACTCATGGTATAACAGTGTATTCACATTGAATACAAGTATATTTGATGCTGTTTACATATAGAAGTAAAAACTCATGGTATAACAGTGTATTCACATTGAATACAAGTATATTTGATGCTGTTTACATATAGAAGTAAAAACTCATGGTATAACAGTGTATTCACATTGAATACAAGTATATTTGATGCTGTTTACATATAGAAGTAAAAACTCATGGTATAACAGTGTATTCACATTGAATACAAGTATATTCCATGCAGTTTACATATAGAAGTAAAAACTCATGGTATAACAGTGTATTCACATTGAATACAAGTATATTCCATGCAGTTTACATATAGAAGTAAAAACTCATGGTATAACAGTGTATTCACATTGAATACAAGTATATTTGATGCTGTTTACATATAGAAGTAAAAACTCATGGTATAACAGTGTATTCACATTGAATACAAGTATATTTCCATGCTGTTTACATATAGAAGTAAAAACTCATGGTATAACAGTGTATTCACATTGAATACAAGTATATTTGATGCAGTTTACGTATAGAAGTAAAAATTCATGGTATAACAGTGTATTCACATTGAATACAAGTATATTCCATGCAGTTTACATATAGAAGTAAAAACTCATGGTATAACAGTGTATTCACATTGAATACAAGTATATTTGATGCTGTTTACATATAGAAGTAAAAACTCATGGTATAACAGTGTATTCACATTGAATACAAGTATATTCCATGCAGTTTACATATAGAAGTAAAAACTCATGGTATAACAGTGTATTCACATTGAATACAAGTATATTCCATGCAGTTTACGTATAGAAGTAAAAACTCATGGTATAACAGTGTATTCACATTGAATACAAGTATATTTGATGCTGTTTACATATAGAAGTAAAAACTCATGGTATAACAGTGTATTCACATTGAATACAAGTATATTTGATGCTGTTTACATATAGAAGTAAAAACTCATGGTATAACAGTGTATTCACATTGAATACAAGTATATTCCATGCAGTTTACATATAGAAGTAAAAACTCATGGTATAACAGTGTATTCACATTGAATACAAGTATATTCCATGCAGTTTACGTATAGAAGTAAAAACTCATGGTATAACAGTGTATTCACATTGAAACCAAGTATATTTCATGCTGTTTACATATAGAAGTAAAAACTCATGGTATAACAGTGTATTCACATTGAATACAAGTATATTTCATGCTGTTTACATATAGAAGTAAAAACTCATGGTATAACAGTGTATTCACATTGAATACAAGTATATTTGATGCTGTTTACATATAGAAGTAAAAACTCATGGTATAACAGTGTATTCACATTGAATACAAGTATATTTGATGCTGTTTACATATAGAAGTAAAAACTCATGGTATAACAGTGTATTCACATTGAATACAAAGTATATTCGATGCTGTTTACATATAGAAGTAAAAACTCATGGTATAACAGTGTATTCACATTGAATACAAGTATATTTGCATGCTGTTTACATATAGAAGTAAAAATTCATGGTATAACAGTGTATTCACATTGAATACAAGTATATTCCATGCAGTTTACATATAGAAGTAAAAACTCATGGTATAACAGTGTATTCACATTGAATACAAGTATATTTGATGCTGTTTACATATAGAAGTAAAAACTCATGGTATAACAGTGTATTCACATTGAATACAAGTATATTCCATGCAGTTTACATATAGAATTAAAAACTCATGGTATAACAGTGTATTCACATTGAATACAGAGTATATTCCATGCAGTTTACATATACAAAGTAAAAACTCATGGTATAACAGTGTATTCACATTGAATACAAGTATATTTGATGCTGTTTACATATAGAAGTAAAAACTCATGGTATAACAGTGTATTCACATTGAATACAAGTATATTCCATGCAGTTTACGTATAGAAGTAAAAACTCATGTTATAACAGTGTATTCACATTGAATACAAGTATATTTGATGCTGTTTACATATAGAAGTAAAAACTCATGGTATAACAGTGTATTCACATTGAATACAAGTATATTTGATGCTGTTTTACATATAGAAGTAAAAACTCATGGTAGAACAGTGTATTCACATTGAATACAAGTATATTCCATGCAGTTTACATATAAAGTAAAAACTCATGGTATAACAGTGTATTCACATTGAATACAAGTATATTTGATGCAGTTTACATATAGAAGTAAAAACTCATGGTGTAACAGTGTATTCACATTGAATACAAGTATATTCCATGCAATTTACAAATAGAAGTAAATGTTAATTCTAAGACCGATACCAATGGTGTGAGCAACACACGTTTTATTGGGAGTCAGGCAAATGAACGTCTTTTCAAAAATACACCCACTGTCAAGGGAGAGAAAGACATTAAGAGGTCAGTTCAATTTCACATATGCCAGAACAAGTTAACTATGTATGGAGAGAGGACAAGAAAACGTTGATGGACCTTACCTGTCAAGGGAGAAAGACATTAAGAGGTACCACTACCGGCGCAGACGACGCCGGCTCTTGTCAGTCAAAACTGACTAGTACCGCACTCTAGTGTTATCTCTCAACACTTGTACAGGTGAACGAACGGAAATGAAGTTTGGATAGAGAAAACAAGTAATTTAACACACCCACTCAAACTGAATTGACAAGACCAAAACTAGAAATAAGGTAGTTGAATCTTCCAGCCTCCAATCCTTTTGTGAATGGGTCAGCAAGCTGCTCCGCCGTCCTGATGTGGCCAACATCAATTACACCCGCCTCCTGAAGCCCACGGATGTGATGATACTTGACATCAATATGCTTCGTCCTTTGATGATATTCAGGGTTTCGTACAAGGCGGACAGCACTTTGGTTGTCACACCAGACGGGGGTTGGTTTGTTCTGCCGGTGGCCAATGTCACCCAAAAGCTGACGAAGCCAAATGACATCTTTTGCAGTAGAGCTGGCTGCTACATATTCCGCCTCAGTTGTCGATAGGGCCGTACACTTCTGCGGGCGGCTTGCCACTATTGGTCCTCCATTCAGCGTCAGGACGCTTCCACTGGTCGATCTGCGGTCATCCAGATTACCCGCAAAGTCCGCGTCCGTATACGCCACCAACCGTCCTTCACTGCTGATCCCGAATGTTAATCCATAGCGCTGAGTGCCATTTAGGTAACTGAACACTCTCTTGACTGCTTCCCAATGGCTCCTACTCGGGCTGCTGCAGAACTGGGCCACCTGACTAACAGAGAATGCAATATCAGGTCTAGTGCAGGTCATGGCATACATCAGCGACCCGACTGCCTCACGATAGGGGCACAGGTACTCTTCTTCGTCACAGCTACGCTTTGACAGACGAGCGTGAGGATCAGCAGGCACCTTCCTTGGGTTACAGTCGCCCATGCCAAACTTTGAGAGGATTCTCTTGATATAGGCTTCTTGATGGAGACTGATGAGCTTATTTTCTCTGTCTCTCGTTATCTGGATCCCCACGAAACATCCGGCCTTTCCAGAGGTCATTTCAAATTGACGGCCGAGGTAGTGGACGATGTCGTCTAAGTGGGACTGCTGGTTGCTGAACACCAGAGCGTCATCCACCCAGATCACCATGATGACAATGACGGTTTCGGTCTGCTGAAAGTAGACGCAAGGATCTGCAGTGCTTCGCGTAAGGCCATACTTAGTGATGAAGTCGTTGAACTTGGAATTCCACGCTCGAGACGCCTGTTTCAGGCCATAAAGGCTCCTATTCAGACGACACACTAAATACTCCTTGTCCTGAAGGATGAAGCCAGCAGGTTGCGCTATGTACAGCTCCTCCTTCAAGTCCCCATAGAGGAATGCCGTCTTCACATCCAGTTGGGCAATTTCAAGGTCCATAGCTGCTGCAAGGGCTATTACCGTCCTGATAGAGTCGTGTCTGACAACCGGGCTATAGGTCTCCTCGTAGTCTAGTCCCGCTCGCTGTGTAAACCCCCTTTGCAACCAGCCTGGCTTTGAAACGTTGAACTGCTCCATTGCTATCACGTTTCAACGAGAACACCCATCTGCTCTGGATCACCTTCTTTCCAACTGGAAGCTCCATCAGGTCCCAAACTTCATTTTTCTTTAAGGAATCCATTTCTTCTTCCATGGCGACTGACCAATGTGAAACTTGTGGTGATTCAATGGCCTCCCGATATGTTCTTGGTTCCTCAATGGTGTCACCCTGCAGCCAGACCCGCATACGTTGGCAGTTGAGACTCTTCCGCCCAGGACAGCGCTGGCCTGCCTCTGCCTATTCTAGTTGAAGCACGGATAGGTTGGTGAGGAACAGGCTTTTCTTTCTCACGCGGCTGGGTAGCGTTTGGTTTTTCGCTTCCAGCTTTCTCTTCCTCAGCATCAGGTGTAGTGCTGACAGGCAACTCTACTACAGAATCCTCAAACGGGTCACTGTCTTCTTCCCTCAGGTCACTATCTTCTGCGACGACAGGAACTCTCACCACTCGCTCTGGCTCAATGTCTGGATCTTCAACTAAAGGGAAAGGTGTTTTCTCTTCAAACAGGACATCTCTAGAGATGCGAACTCTTCTGGCCACTGGATCCCAAAGACGGAAACCCTTTTGAGTCTCGCAGTATCCAACATGGATGCATCTGATGCCAGTCGGATCGAATTTCCCCCTCTCATCGCTTGGGACATGAGCGTAGGCGATCGATCAAACACTCGAACATGCGACATGTTAGGCTTTTCTGGTGCCACATTTCGTACGCGGGGTTTTCTTCTCCAGGGGCTGTTTTACTATAGACTCTGGTTGAGAATATAAACAGCTGTGTTCGTCGCCTCAGCCCAAAGGTCGGTTGACAGTCCTGATGAGATGCACATACACCTGGCCTTCTCGGTGATTGTCCAAAACTGCCTCTCCGCAACGCCGTTTTGTTGCGGTGTCTTAGTAACACTGGTCTCATGTCTTATGCCTTTCTTCTTTAGCCAGTTTTGGAACTCGCTGCTCATGTACTCGCCACCGTTGTCTGATCTCTTAGCGTCTTAATCTCTCTTCCTGTCTCGGTGTGAACAAGAGCAACAAAGTGTTGGAACAGCTCCTGTACTTCAGACTTCTTCTTCATAAACCGGACAATACAGTAGCCACTGTAGTCATCCTTGAAGCACACAAAGAAGCGCGCACCTCCAGGTGAGGTCTTTGACATCGGCCCACAGACATCCGAGTGAATCAAATCTCCGACATTCTGGCCTCTGGTCCTGCCACCTGTTGGGAAAGGGAAGACGATGTAGCTTTCCATACGCACAGCCCGGGCAGACGCCTTCAGGATCACTCCCAGGTAAGATGACCAGGTCCTCCACCATCTTCATAGCTTCCATCTCTCTTATGACTTTGGTTGAAACATGACCGAGACGATGGTGCCAGGTGGAGATGGGCTGGGCCACCACTCTCGCCATTTGGGCAACTGTGGACTGCATTCCTTTTCCAGCTCTTGATGGTTCAATGTCCAGGCAGTACAGGGATGATTGGCGGCTCCCCAGCAACAATCTTCTCACCAATGGCGATGCTCAGTCTCCTTCCAGTGAATATGCATACCGCTCCCAACCCAGTAGCACATCTGATGGAGAAAGATTCGCCCCAAGGCTTGGAACGTATACAGCATCCTTGATGACAGCATCAATCCAGACTCCATCGACTCTTGATCGGTTAGGGATGTGCCCAACTCCATGAACTTGAAGA
>NW_025533269.1:0-61557 GCF_020631705.1 Daphnia magna | reverse complement strand
ACACAGAGCTTAGTCACTGGACGAATACAAGGGTTTTTGTGGTTGCTGATTTGCACTTTTACCACTCGTACAACGTTATCAGAGTCACTGGGGAGAACCTCTATCACTTTTCCCAACGGCCACTGTCCACGTAGAGTATTCGGCTCAATGACGAGTACTAGGTCTCCGACGGTAACGTTTGGCCGATTTTCCGACCATTTTCTCCTTTCCGTCAGGTGTGGAACGTATTCACGAAGCCATCTGTTCCAAAAATGTTGTATGATGGCCTGGCTTTGGAGAAATTGTTTTGCTGTGACGTCCATGTTCTCAGCATCTCCCAACTTCAGCGGCACGTAGGGACGGGCTCCTCCATGAAGAAAGTGATTCGGCGTGGAGAGAAATGCCACTCTATTTGTTGGCATGCCATCTTCGACTGCAACTCCTGGTGTTGTTTGACTAACTCCGTTAGAGCTTGTCGGAGTTCTTGTTCCCCAGCTACGAGATTAGTTCCGTTGTCACTGTAAACAACGTTCGGCTTTCCACGTAAACTCACGAACCGAGTGAAACATAGCATGAATTCTTCGAGACTGAGGCCATCGGAAACTTCTAGGTGAACGGCTCTAGTTGTTAGGCACGTAAACAGGCATACCCAACGTTTCTCGTGTCTACATCCTCTTCCACCGACTCGTACCGTTAGAGGGCCGAAGTAATCGATTCCAGTATATGCGAAAGGTGGACGATAGGGAGTAAGCCTGTGAACTGGTAACGATGCCATGAGTGGCGGAATGGGTTTTGATGATCTCCGCTTGCAAGGCCAGCAGGTGTTGACCACCGATTTGATGACGTTACGTCCAGAGATTATCCAGTAACGTGAACGTAACTCCGCCAGCAATCTTTCAGATTTAATGTGGAGATTCCGTTTGTGATGATCCCATACAATCCGCTGTGTCAGGAGTTGATCGGCTGGAAGCAGGATGGGATGCTTTGTGGAATAATCAACTGGAGCCTGAAGTATACGTCCGCCTACACGTAGCTGACCTGTTTCATCCAGGAAAGGGCTAAACGTGCGTAGTTTTGACTTCAGAGGCAACTCAGAGCTCTTTTTCAAGGCGTAGATTTCTTCCGCAAATGCCAGTCCTTGGGTGCGTTTAACACAAAGCGTGAGGGCCGTCATCATTTCTTCGGCCGTCAACTCCCCCACGGTTGGCTTGTAAATTCCCATCTTAGCTCTGGCGTTGGTCGCGAACCTTCTGCACCAAGCGATAACTCTTTGGATCTTGAGCAAGCTGGAATACTTCTTTACACAGTCATCAATCGGGTGATTTTCGTCTTCCGTTTTGACTGCGAAGACTCGAATTACGTTAACGTCCCTTTCTTCCGGCTCTGTGATCTCTTCCCAAATATCCCACTCCGACGGATCGAGTTTCAGGAACGATGGACCCTCGTGGAATTTCACCAACTCGTCGACGTTCTTCGGGTCAATGCCACGACTACACAGGTCCGCTGGATTGTTAATTCCGGAAACGTGACGCCATTGTCTTCGATTCGTGTTCCGGAGGATTCTGCCAATCCGATTGTTCACGAAGGTCTCAAATCGGCAAGTGCGGGAATGGATCCAACGTAAGACGGTTTGAGAGTCGGTGTGGAAGGTAACTTCACGTAAATCGATTTCGAGCTCCCGACAGATTACTAAGGCGATGTTTAAGCCTTCTACAGCAGCCTGCAACTCTAATCTTGGGATCGTGAGTCCTTTTACTGGTGTTACGTGGGTTTTAGCAATGACAAAGGATACGTTGATCGACTGGTCTTCGAAGATGAAACGGAAGTACGCCACAGCTCCAAATCCCTTTGTGCTTGCATCCGTAAATACATGCAGGTGCTGCTGCGTCCAACGTCCACGTTGATGCCGGAAACATCTTGGTACTGTTAACAACTCCAGGTTATCCAGATGCTCGTACCAGTAGTGAAAGCGTTGGCCTAATTCTTCGGGGATAGGGTCATCCCAGCCGATCCTTTTCTCGTACGTCCATATATCTTGCAGAAGTGACTTCATTAAGAAAACAACAGGAGCGACGAGTCCCAACGGGTCGTAGACACTGGAGATTATACTGAGGAAATTCCTTTTGGTGAGAACGTCATGGCTAGGCTGCTTCCGTATCTTGAACGTCAGCATATCCGTTTCTCCGTTCCACATCACTCCAAGTGTTCGCTCGATGGGCAACTTCTCCAAATCAAGGTCCAGTGTTGGTGAAGCCAAACCGAACTCACGTAGAGCCGATATAACCTTCCTTGATGAGGACGTCCACTTCGTTAGATTGAAACCGCCTAGTTGTAAGAGTTTCTTCATCTGGCGGGCCCGTTTTACTGCCCCGTCTTCGGAATCAAAGGAATCGAGGTAGTTGTCAACGTAAAAGTTTCTTCGAACGCTCTCTGCTGCCTCCGGATACTGGTCGCGATGATCGTCTGCAGTCCGATTTAGGGCGAAAATACAGGTCGTTGGGGAAGATACCGATCCAAAGACGTGGACAGTCATTTGGTACGTTAACGGAACTTGATTACTGCCAGGCGTTCGATAGACAAACCGGTAGGCCGCCTGGTCTTCTACTGGGACCTTCACTTGGTGAAACATCTTCTCGATATCTGCGCCAACTGGTACCAGGTTCCTTCGGAAGCGTAGTAGGACACCGAGTAGGCTAACGAGAAGATTGGGTCCACGTAACAGGTTCTGGTTGATCGACGTTCCCCATACTCGGCGGCTCCGTCGAATACAACTCGAACTTTGGTCGTAGAGCTGGATGGGCTTACGACGCCGTGGTGCGGTAAATACCACGTTCTACTTGACTCCTTCCGCAACTCTTCGGTCGTGAGGAGTCTGGCGTGATCCAGGCCGATGTACTCCTTAACAACTGCATCATACTTCTGGGCGAAGTCTACATCTCGTTGAAATCGCCTCTCCAGAGAATAAAGTCTCTTCAATGCAGTTGCCCGATTGTCCGGAAGGTTTACGTTGTCGGTTTTCCACATAAGGCCGACTTGATACCGGTTACCAACATTCTTTACTGTTGACTCGAGGATACGTTGCCCACGTAGATCGTCTTCGGAGAGAACAGGCTGCTCCATGTCTACGTCTTTCGCCTCCAGCTGCCAGAATTTCTTGACTAACTCATTGAGGTCTTCGGGACGTTCCTCTGCTACTATGTGGGCGATGAACGGACGCCCATCTTGTGGCGGGCCCGTTTGACCACCCAGGCACCAACCAAACGGTGTTTTGAAGGCGATAGGCCCAATTGTTCCAGCCGGCGGCTTGACGGAATCTACGTGATCGTGGGCTTCTGCTACGTCAATTCCAATTAATACTCCAACGTCTTCGGGTTGTATGTTCGGGACATCAAGACCGCGTAGGTGTGTCCAGGACTCCATCTGACGAGGGTTGATTGGAGGATTTGGCGTCACCTTCAAATTGTCGACGGCGTAGGCGTGTTTAACTTCAAATCGGCTTGTTCCATCGACGGATGAGAGGGAGAAATCCACAACCGCAGCTTGGACGTTTGATGTGGCTCCATCATAAGAGACAACGTTGATACGTTTATGCTGACCAACGAGTCCCAACCTTTTTACTAAATCTCTCCTGATCAGTGTGGTGTCACTTCCGGTATCCAGGAATCCGAAAGTGTCGACCCATCTTGTACCGACGCTAATACGAACGGGTACAATCTTGAAACGTACACGTCGCTTTACCGGTTCCTTCTGGGTTAGTGTCCCGAGGAATGCAGTCGATGTAGACGCTGATGGAGACATTTGATCCGATAGTTTACTCCGTGGGATGAACTCGGACCCGTGAAGCAAGGGATGGTGTCTTGATCCAGTGCATCGACCCATGGTACATTTGATGTCCCTGGGACACTCCTTGCGTTCATGTTTGCCGGTTAGGCATAGTAGACACCTCCCGGACTTAAATACGACTTCAGCCCTTTTCGTGGGCGTGAAAGACATAAACAGGTTACAGCTGGCCAAGTTGTGAGCCCTGCCGTTACAAGCTAGGCACCTCCATTGGTCAGTCTTTTCGGCCGCTTTCTCCTCCGTTTTCGGTTGTTTTCCCTTGGGAGCAGCCTCCGGAGGTGACGACGCCGTTGATTTAGAGCCTTCTTCTGTCGAAACGTGTCCAATGTTCGACGTGTGAGCAGCGTTCTGTTTCTTGACAGGCTTCTTCTCATCAAACCGTACTTTGGACGTCGACGTAGGCAAGGACTCAAATACGTTTTTACCATGTTGCTTACTCATGGATTTTACTGTTACCCAGTCGTCCAGGTCCAGAACGTTCAGCTCTGCACCCGTTCTCTTTCGTTTTTCATTCCACTTCTCTTTAAAGTACGTCGTCAGATTTGCTTCCATGGCCATCAGAGTAGTACGGCTATGAAGCTCGTGGGCATATCTTGATTGTGACAGCGTGACCACTGCTCCATGCAACCGGTTTGCAAAAGTCTTGAGGCTCGCCGCATCTTGGCTCTTCAAAGGTGGAATCTGCAGCAGTTCGTCGAGGTACGTTTGATCCATGACTTCGGTGCGGCCGTAAACTGCATCGAGTCGTTCCCATACCACGGAGTACATAGCCTCATCAGCGAGGCACTCGCCGATCTCATTCCGGACCTCCTTCGACAGCAGCTCTTCCAACATGAATAGTAGGGCAGGAGAACCGTTGTACTCTTGTTCGTATAAGGCTTGAAATTTAGCCTTAAACCGGGCGTAGTTCTTCGGATTTCCATCAAACGGCTGGATCGAGAAGGTCGGAGTACGTGGACGACTACAGCAGCCGCCATGAGGATGGTTGGAAGGGCCAGCGGCAGGTGGAGGTTCAGGGGTCGTGTCCGAACTCTCCGAAGACGTATCGTGCCCAGGGGGTGGGCATGGATTGCAGGTTGAAGGCATGATGGGCAAGGGTCTTCGGGTAGGATCCTGTGCAGAGGTACCGGCTGGAACGTAACGATTGGACAAGTCTCTACGGTGCATTACTGTGGCCTCAATTGACTTTAAGGACGCCCGGGCAGGGATGTCTTGTGTAGCAGCGAGTGACTGTGATCGTTTTGGAAGGCGTGTCTCTTGGTCCAGAACTTGCTCTTGTATCGTTCTCAGATGGATCTTGTTGACTTCCATCGTTGTTTTTAGACCTTCAATCTGAGCATTTAGGTCCAAGTTAACCTCTTTGATCTTCTGATCCATTTCACGTAGACTCTGACGTGAATCTTTCACCAAGTTGGTGTTAGCGGCGATTTCTGATGACGTCTTTTCCGCGCTGTCAATGAGTTTGCTCAGGTGCTCACCCATGCCTTTCAGCGCCTTGCTTAACGTTTCCGTAGCCGACGTGGTGCTCGCTTCCATCTGGATTCTTGCACGTTCCATCTTGACTTCCAGTTCCAGTATCTGTTTCTGGATGCACAGATCCCGCTGGCTGGGTTGACCAAGGGAAACATTTGACGCTGAACGGGTAGACCTCTTCTGTGATAGCGTGGTGCTAACTGTGACGTCTGACGTTGTCGTACCAATAGAGCTGGCTGAGTGACGTGACGACGTGGCATACCTAATGGCGAAGTTGAGGATTTCCACGTGGTCGGTGTCGAATTGTACCTCCCATTTTTCACATGCTTGACGTTGTGGATCCGTAATATCGGGCAAGCTCTCCATATACGTGTGGTGAAGATCTTTGAAGTCTTCGTAGATACGAATTAATTCGTCTCGCCATGCTGCAACTTGCAACTTCTTGAGTCTGATGGCTCCCAACTTGTGATCTGCCACTGCTTTTCTGAGCTGATTCGTTAACTTCGTGTGGGCCGCCTTTCTTCTCCCACGTTTCTGCTTGAGATCGTTGTCTGGGAGGAGGGGGCCTTCATTCTTCATTGCTTCTGGTTTCATTTCATCTTCTATAGAGATATTGCCGCCCGACTCAATACTCTCGGCTTTTGCTACGGCTTCACTCATGACGTAGAAACGTTCAAAGACAAGGAAGTAGTCACACGTAAACGGATGTCGATGATTCACGTAGATACAGCAACGATACAGTCAGATACGTAAAGGCGTGGTAGACCGGGTCTTGCCTTCAGGATGGCGTGGACGTGTGTCAAAGTCTTACAAAGGGGAATACCCGACAATTTTACTGAATCTAACAAGTTTTACTAGGGATAACAAGAGAAATGCACGTGTTCGTTAAATCCCGGGTTTCGGCACCATTTGTAACGCACCTGACGTGCTTGCAGGCGCGTTGCAGAGAAAAGATAAGAGAGTTTACTTGGGGGGAATTTAAGCACACTGTATTTCTGTGAGAAAAGGGGGGAGAACAAAGAGAGAGAGAGCGACTGGGAACTTAAAGTTTATACTGGTTTACTGGGGAGGTAAACGAGAGCTCCTCGTTCACGACCGTTACGGTAGTACTGAAAAAACAACTGAACAAAGGGGGGCAAGGGCCACTTCCAACATGAACACACACCGAAGGCCCTTGCCACCTACAATCCTGCCCGTGAGGGCAGCACTGTAAGTGACACATGCAGTTTACATATAGAAGTAAAAACTCATGGTATAACAGTGTATTCACATTGAATACAAGTATATTTGATGCTGTTTACATATAGAACTAAAAACTCATGGTATAACAGTGTATTCACATTAAATACAAGTATATTTGATGCTGTTTACATATAGAACTAAAAACTCATGGTATAACAGTGTATTCACATTGAATACAAGTATATTTGATGCTGTTTACATATAGAAGTAAAAACTCATGGTATAACAGTGTATTCACATTGAATACAAGTATATTTGATGCTGTTCACATAAAGAACTAAAAACTCATGGTATAACAGTGTATTCACATTGAATACAAGTATATTTGATGCTGTTTACATATAGAAATAAAAACTCATGGTATAAGAGTGTATTCACATTGAATACAAGTATATTCCATGCAGTTTACATATAGAAGTAAAAACTCATGGTATAACAGTGTATTCACATTGAATACAAGTATATTCCATGCAGTTTACATATAGAAGTAAAAACTCATGGTATAACAGTGTATTCACATTGAATACAAGTATATTCAATGCAGTTTACATATAGAAGTAAAAACTCATGGTATAACAGTGTATTCACATTGAATAGAAGTATATTTGATGCTGTTTACATATAGAACTAAAAACTCATGGTATAACAGTGTATTCACATTGAATACAAGTATATTTGATGCTGTTTACGTATAGAAGTAAAAACTAATGGTATAACAGTGTATTCACATTGAATACAAGTATATTTGATGCTGTTTACATATAGAAATAAAAACTCATGGTATAAGAGTGTATTCACATTGAATACAAGTATATTCCATGCAGTTTACATATAGAAGTAAAAACTCATGGTATAACAGTGTATTCACATTGAATACAAGTATATTTGATGCTGTTTACATATAGAACTAAAAACTCATGGTATAACAGATTATTCACATTGAATACAAGTATATTCCATGCAGTTTACATATAGAAGTAAAAACTCATGGTATAACAGTGTATTCACATTGAATACAAGTATATTCCATGCAGTTTACATATAGAAGTAAAAACTCATGGTATAACAGTGTATTCACATTACATACAAGTATATTTGATGCTGTTTACATATAGAACTAAAAACTCATGGTATAACAGTGTTTTCACATTGAATACAAGTATATTCCATGCAGTTTACATATAGAAGTAAAAACTCATGGTATAACAGTGTATTCACATTGAATACAAGTATATTTGATGCTGTTTACATATAGAACTAAAAACTCATGGTATAACAGTGTATTCACATTGAATACATGTATATTCCATGCAGTTTACATATAGAAGTAAAAACTCATGATATAACAGTGTATTCACATTGAATACAAGTATATTTGATGCTGTTTACATATAGAAGTAAAAACTAATGGTATAACAGTGTATTCACATTGAATACAAGTATATTCCATGCAGTTTACATATAGAAGTAAAAACTCATGGTATAACAGTGTATTCACATTGAATACAAGTATATTTGATGCTGTTTACATATAGAACTAAAAACTCATGGTATAACAGTGTATTCACATTGAATACAAGTATATTCCATGCAGTTTACATATAGAAGTAAAAACTCATGGTATAACAGTGTATTCACATTGAATACAAGTATATTCCATGCAGTTTACATATAGAAGTAAAAACTCATGGTATAACAGTGTATTCACATTGAATACAAGTATATTCCATGCAGTTTACATATAGAAGTAAAAACTCATGGTATAACAGTGTATTCACATTGAATACAAGTATATTCCATGCAGTTTACATATAGAAGTAAAAACTCATGGTATAACAGTGTATTCATATTGAATACAAGTATATTTGATGCTGTTTACATATAGAACTAAAAACTCATGGTATAACAGTGTATTCACATTGAATACAAGTATATTCCATGCAGTTTACATATAGAAGTAAAAACTCATGGTTTAACAGTGTATTCACATTGAATACAAGTATATTTGATGCTGTTTACATATAGAACTAAAAACTCATGGTATAACAGTGTATTCACATTGAATACAAGTATAGTTGATGCAGTTTACATATAGAAGTAAAAACTCATGGTATAACAGTGTATTCACATTGAATACAAGTATATTCCATGCAGTTTACATATAGAAGTAAAAACTCATGGTATAACAGTGAATTCACATTGAATACAAGTATATTCCATGCAGTTTACATATAGAAGTAAAAACTCATGGTATAACAGTGTATTCACATTGAATACAAGAATATTTGATGCTGTTTACATATAGAACTAAAAACTCATGGTATAACAGTGTATTCACATTGAATACAAGTATATTTGATGCTGTTTACATATAGAAGTAAAAACTAATGGTATAACAGTGTATTCACATTGAATACAAGTATATTTAATGCTGTTTACATATAGAAATAAAAACTCATGGTATAAGAGTGTATTCACATTGAATACAAGTATATTCCATGCAGTTTACATATAGAAGTAAAAACTCATGGTATAACAGTGTATTCACATTGAATACAAGTATATTTGATGCTGTTTACATATAGAACTAAAAACTCATGGTATAACAGATTATTCACATTGAATACAAGTATATTCCATGCAGTTTACATATAGAAGTAAAAACTCATGGTATAACAGTGTATTCACATTGAATACAAGTATATTTGATGCTGTTTACATAAAGAACTAAAAACTCATGGTATAACAGTGTATTCACATTGAATACAAGTATATTCCATGCAGTTTACATATAGAAGTAAAAACTCATGGTATAACAGTGTATTCACATTGAATACAAGTATATTCCATGCAGTTTACATATAGAAGTAAAAACTCATGGTATAACAGTGTATTCACATTGAATGGAAGTATATTTGATGCTGTTTACATATAGAACTAAAAACTCATGGTATAACAGTGTATTCACATTGAATACAAGTATATTTGATGCTGTTTACATATAGAAGTAAAAACTAATGGTATAACAGTGTATTCACATTGAATACAAGTATATTTGATGCTGTTTACATATAGAAAAAAAAACTCATGGTATAAGAGTGTATTCACATTGAATACAAGTATATTCCATGCAGTTTACATATAGAAGTAAAAACTCATGGTATAACAGTGTATTCACATTGAATACAAGTATATTTGATGCTGTTTACATATAGAACTAAAAACTCATGGTATAACAGATTATTCACATTGAATACAGGTATATTCCATGCAGTTTACATATAGAAGTAAAAACTCATGGTATAACAGTGTATTCACATTGAATACAAGTATATTCCATGCAGTTTACATATAGAAGTAAAAACTCATGGTATAACAGTGTATTCACATTGAATACAAGTATATTTGATGCTGTTTACATATAGAACTAAAACTCATGGTATAACAGTGTTTTCACATTGAATACAAGTATATTCCATGCAGTTTACATATAGAAGTAAAAACTCATGGTATAACAGTGTATTCAAATTGAATACAAGTATATTTGATGCTGTTTACATATAGAACTAAAAACTCATGGTATAACAGTGTATTCACATTGAATACATGTATATTCCATGCAGTTTACATATAGAAGTAAAAACTCATGGTATAACAGTGTATTCACATTGAATACAAGTATATTCCATGCAGTTTACATATAGAAGTAAAAACTCATGATATAACAGTGTATTCACATTGAATACAAGTATATTTGATGCTGTTTACATATAGAAGTAAAAACTAATGGTATAACAGTGTATTCACATTGAATACAAGTATATTCCATGCAGTTTACATATAGAAGTAAAAACTCATGGTATAACAGTGTATTCACATTGAATACAAGTATATTTGATGCTGTTTACATATAGAACTAAAAACTCATGGTATAACAGTGTATTCACATTGAATACAAGTATATTCCATGCAGTTTACATATAGAAGTAAAAACTCATGGTATAACAGTGTATTCACATAGAATACAAGTATATTCCATGCAGTTTACATATAGAAGTAAAAACTCATGGTATAACAGTGTATTCACATTGAATACAAGTATATTCCATGCAGTTTACATATAGAAGTAAAAACTCATGGTATAACAGTGTATTCACATTGAATACAAGTATATTCCATGCAGTTTACATATAGAAGTAAAAACTCATGGTATAACAGTGTATTCATATTGAATACAAGTATATTTGATGCTGTTTACATATAGAACTAAAAACTCATGGTATAACAGTGTATTCACATTGAATACAAGTATATTCCATGCAGTTTACATATAGAAGTAAAAACTCATGGTTTAACAGTGTATTCACATTGAATACAAGTATATTTGATGCTGTTTACATATAGAACTAAAAACTCATGGTATAACAGTGTATTCACATTGAATACAAGTATAGTTGATGCAGTTTACATATAGAAGTAAAAACTCATGGTATAACAGTGTATTCACATTGAATACAAGTATATTCCATGCAGTTTACATATAGAAGTAAAAACTCATGGTATAACAGTGAATTCACATTGAATACAAGTATATTCCATGCAGTTTACATATAGAAGTAAAAACTCATGGTATAACAGTGTATTCACATTGAATACAAGTATATTTGATGCTGTTTACATATAGAACTAAAAACTCATGGTATAACAGTGTATTCACATTGAATACAAGTATATTCCATGCAGTTTACATATAGAAGTAAAAACTCATGGTATAACAGTGTATTCACATTGAATACAAGGTATATTCCATGCAGTTTACATATAGATGTAAAAACTCATGGTATAACAGTGTATTCACATTGAATACAAGTATATTCCATGCAGTTTACATATAGAAGTAAAAACTCATGGTATAACAGTGAATTCACATTGAATACAAGTATAGTTGATGCAGTTTACATATAGAAGTAAAAACTCATGGTATAACAGTGTATTCACATTGAATACAAGTATATTCCATGCAGTTTACATATAGAAGTAAAAACTCATGGTATAACAGTGAATTCACATTGAATACAAGTATATTCCATGCAGTTTACATATAGAAGTAAAAACTCATGGTATAACAGTGTATTCACATTGAATACAAGTATATTTGATGCTGTTTACATATAGAACTAAAAACTCATGGTATAACAGTGTATTCACATTGAATACAAGTATATTCCATGCAGTTTACATATAGAAGTAAAAACTCATGGTTTAACAGTGTATTCACATTGAATACAAGTATATTTGATGCTGTTTACATATAGAACTAAAAACTCATGGTATAACAGTGTATTCACATTGAATACAAGTATAGTTGATGCAGTTTACATATAGAAGTAAAAACTCATGGTATAACAGTGTATTCACATTGAATACAAGTATATTCCATGCAGTTTACATATAGAAGTAAAAACTCATGGTATAACAGTGAATTCACATTGAATACAAGTATATTCCATGCAGTTTACATATAGAAGTAAAAACTCATGGTATAACAGTGTATTCACATTGAATACAAGTATATTTGATGCTGTTTACATATAGAACTAAAAACTCATGGTATAACAGTGTATTCACATTGAATACAAGTATATTCCATGCAGTTTACATATAGAAGTAAAAACTCATGGTATAACAGTGTATTCACATTGAATACAGGTATATTCCATGCAGTTTACATATAGATGTAAAAACTCATGGTATAACAGTGTATTCACATTGAATACAAGTATATTCCATGCAGTTTACATATAGAAGTAAAAACTCATGGTATAACAGTGAATTCACATTGAATACAAGTATAGTTGATGCAGTTTACATATAGAAGTAAAAACTCATGGTATAACAGTGTATTCACATTGAATACAAGTATATTCCATGCAGTTTACATATAGAAGTAAAAACTCATGGTATAACAGTGAATTCACATTGAATACAAGTATATTCCATGCAGTTTACATATAGAAGTAAAAACTCATGGTATAACAGTGTATTCACATTGAATACAAGTATATTTGATGCTGTTTACATATAGAACTAAAAACTCATGGTATAACAGTGTATTCACATTGAATACAAGTATATTCCATGCAGTTTACATATAGAAGTAAAAACTCATGGTATAACAGTGTATTCACATTGAATACAGGTATATTCCATGCAGTTTACATATAGATGTAAAAACTCATGGTATAACAGTGTATTCACATTGAATACAAGTATATTCCATGCAGTTTACATATAGAAGTAAAAACTCATGGTATAACAGTGTATTCACATTGAATACAAGTATATTTGATGCTGTTTACATATAGAACTAAAAACTCATGGTATAACAGTGTACTCACATTGAATACAAGTATATTTGATGCTGTTTACATATAGAACTAAAAACTCATGGTATAACAGTGTATTCACATTGAATACAAGTATATTCCATTCAGTTTACATATAGAAGTAAAAACTCATGGTATAACAGTGTATTCACATTGAATACAAGTATATTTGATGCTGTTTACATATAGAACTAAAAACTCATGGTATAACAATGTATTTACATTGAATACAAGTATATTCCATGCAGTTTACATATAGAAGTAAAAACTCATGGTATAACAGTGTATTCACATTGAATACAAGTATATTCCATGCAGTTTACATATAGAAGTAAAAACTCATGGTATAACAGTGTATTCACATTGAATACAAGTATATTCCATGCAGTTTACATATAGAAGTAAAAACTCATGGTATAACAGTGTATTCACATTGAATAGAAGTATATTTGATGCTGTTTACATATAGAACTAAAAACTCATGGTATAACAGTGTATTCACATTGAATACAAGTATATTTGATGCTGTTTACATATAGAAGTAAAAACTAATGGTATAACAGTGTATTCACATTGAATACAAGTATATTTGATGCTGTTTACATATAGAAATAAAAACTCATGGTATAAGAGTGTATTCACATTGAATACAAGTATTTTCCATGCAGTTTACATATAGAAGTAAAAACTCATGGTATAACAGTGTATTCACATTGAATACAAGTATATTTGATGCTGTTTACATATAGAACTAAAAACTCATGGTATAACAGTGTATTCACATTGAATACAAGTATATTCCATGCAGTTTACATATAGAAGTAAAAACTCATGGTATAACAGTGTATTCACATTGAATACAAGTATATTCCATGCAGTTTACATATAGAAGTAAAAACTCATGGTATAACAGTGTATTCACATTGAATACAAGTATATTCCATGCAGTTTACATATAGAAGTAAAAACTCATGGTATAACAGTGTATTCACATTGAATAGAAGTATATTTGATGCTGTTTACATATAGAACTAAAAACTCATGGTATAACAGTGTATTCACATTGAATACAAGTTTATTTGATGCTGTTTACATATAGAAGTAAAAACTAATGGTATAACAGTGTATTCACATTGAATACAAGTATATTTGATGCTGTTTACATATAGAAATAAAAACTCATGGTATAAGAGTGTATTCACATTGAATACAAGTATATTCCATGCAGTTTACATATAGAAGTAAAAACTCATGGTATAACAGTGTATTCACATTGAATACAAGTATATTTGATGCTTTTTACATATAGAACTAAAAACTCATGGTATAACAGATTATTCACATTGAATACAAGTATATTCCATGCAGTTTACATATAGAAGTAAAAACTCATGGTATAACAGTGTATTCACATTGAATACAAGTATATTCCATGCAGTTTACATATAGAAGTAAAAACTCATGGTATAACAGTGTATTCACATTGAATACAAGTATATTTGATGCTGTTTACATATAGAACTAAAAACTCATGGTATAACAGTGTTTTCACATTGAATACAAGTATATTCCATGCAGTTTACATATAGAAGTAAAAACTCATGGTATAACAGTGTATTCACATTGAATACAAGTATATTTGATGCTGTTTACATATAGAACTAAAAACTCATGGTATAACAGTGTATTCACATTGAATACATGTATATTCCATGCAGTTTACATATAGAAGTAAAAACTCATGGTATAACAGTGTATTCACATTGAATACAAGTATATTCCATGCAGTTTACATATAGAAGTAAAAACTTATGATATAACAGTGTATTCACATTGAATACAAGTATATTTGATGCTGTTTACATATAGAAGTAAAAACTAATGGTATAACAGTGTATTCACATTGAATACAAGTATATTCCATGCAGTTTACATATAGAAGTAAAAACTCATGGTATAACAGTGTATTCACATTGAATACAAGTATATTTGATGCTGTTTACATATAGAACTAAAAACTCATGGTATAACAGTGTATTCACATTGAATACAAGTATATTCCATGCAGTTTACATATAGAAGTAAAAACTCATGGTATAACAGTGTATTCACATTGAATACAAGTATATTCCATGCAGTTTACATATAGAAGTAAAAACTCATGGTATAACAGTGTATTCACATTGAATACAAGTATATTCCATGCAGTTTACATATAGAAGTAAAAACTCATGGTATAACAGTGTATTCACATTGAATACAAGTATATTTCATGCAGTTTACATATAGAAGTAAAAACTCATGGTATAACAGTGTATTCATATTGAATACAAGTATATTTGATGCTGTTTACATATAGAACTAAAAACTCATGGTATAACAGTGTATTCACATTGAATACAAGTATATTCCATGCAGTTTACATATAGAAGTAAAAACTCATGGTTTAACAGTGTATTCACATTGAATACAAGTATATTTGATGCTGTTTACATATAGAACTAAAAACTCATGGTATAACAGTGTATTCACATTGAATACAAGTATAGTTGATGCAGTTTACATATAGAAGTAAAAACTCATAGTATAACAGTGTATTCACATTGAATACAAGTATATTCCATGCAGTTTACATATAGAAGTAAAAACTCATGGTATAACAGTGAATTCACATTGAATACAAGTATATTCCATGCAGTTTACATATAGAAGTAAAAACTCATGGTATAACAGTGTATTCACATTGAATACAAGTATATTTGATGCTGTTTACATATAGAACTAAAAACTCATGGTATAACAGTGTATTCACATTGAATACAAGTATATTCCATGCAGTTTACATATAGAAGTAAAAACTCATGGTATAACAGTGTATTCACATTGAATACAAGTATATTTGATGCTGTTTACATATAGAAGTAAAAACTCATGGTATAACAGTGTATTCACATTGAATACAAGTATATTCCATGCAGTTTACATATAGAAGTAAAAACTCATGGTATAACAGTGTATTCACATTGAATACAAGTATATTCCATGCAGTTTACATATAGAAGTAAAAACTCATGGTATAACAGTGTATTCACATTGAATACATGTATATTCCATGCAGTTTACATATAGAAGTAAAAACTCATGGTATAACAGTGTATTCACATTGAATACAAGTATATCCATGCAGTTTACATATAGAAGTAAAAACTCATGGTATAACAGTGTATTCACATTGAATACAAGTATATTTGATGCTGTTTACATATAGAACTAAAAACTCATGGTATAACAGTGTATTCATATTGAATACAAGTATATTCCATGCAGTTTACATATAGAAGTAAAAACTCATGGTATAACAGTGTATTCACATTGAATACAAGTATATTTGATGCTGTTTACACATAGAACTAAAAACTCATGGTATAACAGTGTATTCACATTGAATACAAGTATATTTGATGCTGTTTACATATAGAAGTAAAAACTCATGGTATAACAGTGTATTCACATTGAATACAAGTATATTTGATGCTGTTTACATATAGAAGTAAAAACTCATGGTATAACAGTGTATTCACATTGAATACAAGTATATTCCATGCAGTTTACATATAGAAGTAAAAACTCATGGTATAACAGTGTATTCACATTGAATACAAGTATATTTGATGCTGTTTACATATAGAACTAAAAACTCAGGTATAAAGTGTATTACATTGAAACAGTTTAATATACTAACACATTGAATACAAGTATATTTGATGCTGTTTACATATAGAACTAAAAACTCATGGTATAACAGTGTATTCACATTGAATACAAGTATATTCCATGCAGTTTACATATAGAAGTAAAAACTCATGGTATAACAGTGTATTCACATTGAATACAAGTATATTTGATGCTGTTTACATATAGAACTAAAAACTCATGGTATAACAGTGTATTCACATTGAATACAAGTATATTTGATGCTGTTTACATATAGAAGTAAAAACTCATGGTATAACAGTGTATTCACATTGAATACAAGTATATTCCATGCAGTTTACATATAGAAGTAAAAACTCATGGTATAACAGTGTATTCACATTGAATACAAGTATATTTGATGCTGTTTACATATAGAACTAAAAACTCATGGTATAACAGTGTATTCACATTGAATACAAGTATATTCCATGCAGTTTACATATAGAAGTAAAAACTCATGGTATAACAGTGTATTCACATTGAATACAAGTATATTCCATGCAGTTTACATATAGAAGTAAAAACTCATGGTATAACAGTGTATTCACATTGAATACAAGTATATTTGATGCTGTTTACATATAGAACTAAAAACTCATGGTATAACAGTGTATTCACATTGAATACAAGTATATTCCATGCAGTTTACATATAAGAATAAAAACTCATGGTATAACAGTGTATTCACATTGAATACAAGTATATTCCATGCAGTTTACATATAGAAGTAAAAACTCATGGTATAACAGTGTATTCACATTGAATACAAGTATATTTGATGCTGTTTACATATAGAACTAAAAACTCATGGTATAACAGTGTATTCACATTGAATACAAGTATATTCCATGCAGTTTACATATAGAAGTAAAAACTCATGGTATAACAGTGTATTCACATTGAATACAAGTATATTCCATGCAGTTTACATATAGAAGTAAAAACTCATGGTATAACAGTGTATTCACATTGAATACAAGTATATTTGATGCTGTTTACATATAGAACTAAAAACTCATGGTATAACAGTGTATTCACATTGAATACAAGTATATTCCATGCAGTTTACATATAGAAGTAAAAACTCATGGTATAACAGTGTATTCACATTGAATACAAGTATATTCCATGCAGTTTACATATAGAAGTAAAAACTCATGGTATAACAGTGTATTCACATTGAATACAAGTATATTTGATGCTGTTTACATATAGAACTAAAAACTCATGGTATAACAGTGTATTCACATTGAATACAAGTATATTCCATGCAGTTTACATATAGAAGTAAAAACTCATGGTATAACAGTGTATTCACATTGAATACAAGTATATTCCGATGCAGTTTACATACTAGAAGTAAAAACTCATGGTATAACAGTGTATTCACATTGAATACAAGTATATTTGATGCTGTTTACATATAGAACTAAAAACTCATGGTATAACAGTGTATTCACATTGAATACAAGTATATTTGATGCTGTTTACATATAGAAGTAAAAACTCATGGTATAACAGTGTATTCACATTGAATACAAGTATATTCCATGCAGTTTACATATAGAAGTAAAAACTCATGGTATAACAGTGTATTCACATTGAATACAAGTATATTTGATGCTGTTTACATATAGAACTAAAAACTCATGGTATAACAGTGTATTCACATTGAATACAAGTATATTCCATGCAGTTTACATATAATATAAAAAACTCATGGTATAACAGTGTATTCACATTGAATACAAGTATATTTGATGCTGTTTACATATAGAACTAAAAACTCATGGTATAACAGTGTATTCACATTGAATACAAGTATATTCCATGCAGTTTACATATAGAATAAAAACTCATGGTATAACAGTGTATTCACATTGAATACAAGTATATTCGATGCTGTTTACATATAGAATAAAAACTCATGGTATAACAGTGTATTCACATTGAATACAAGTATATTCCATGCAGTTTACATATAGAAGTAAAAACTCATGGTATAACAGTGTATTCACATTGAATACAAGTATATTTGATGCTAGTTTACATATAGAACTAAAAACTCATGGTATAACAGTGTATTCACATTGAATACAAGTATATTCCATGCAGTTTACATATAGAAGTAAAAACTCATGGTATAACAGTGTATTCACATTGAATACAAGTATATTCCATGCAGTTTACATATAGAAGTAAAAACTCATGGTATAACAGTGTATTCACATTGAATACAAGTATATTTGATGCTGTTTACATATAGAACTAAAAACTCATGGTATAACAGTGTATTCACATTGAATACAAGTATATTCCATGCAGTTTACATATAGAAGTAAAAACTCATGGTATAACAGTGTATTCACATTGAATACAAGTATATTCCATGCAGTTTACATATAGAAGTAAAAACTCATGGTATAACAGTGTATTCACATTGAATACAAGTATATTTGATGCTGTTTACATATAGAACTAAAAACTCATGGTATAACAGTGTATTCACATTGAATACAAGTATATTCCATGCAGTTTACATATAGAAGTAAAAACTCATGGTATAACAGTGTATTCACATTGAATACAAGTATATTCCATGCAGTTTACATATAGAAGTAAAAACTCATGGTATAACAGTGTATTCACATTGAATACAAGTATATTCCATGCAGTTTACATATAGAAGTAAAAACTCATGGTATAACAGTGTATTCACATTGAATACAAGTATATTTGCATGCTGTTTACATATAGAACTAAAAACTCATGGTATAACAGTGTATTCACATTGAATACAAGTATATTTGATGCTGTTTACATATAGAAGTAAAAACTCATGGTATAACAGTGTATTCACATTGAATACAAGTATATTCCATGCAGTTTACATATAGAAGTAAAAACTCATGGTATAACAGTGTATTCACATTGAATACAAGTATATTTGATGCTGTTTACATATAGAACTAAAAACTCATGGTATAACAGTGTATTCACATTGAATACAAGTATATTCCATGCAGTTTACATATAGAAGTAAAAACTCATGGTATAACAGTGTATTCACATTGAATACAAGTATATTCCATGCAGTTTACATATAGAAGTAAAAACTCATGGTATAACAGTGTATTCACATTGAATACAAGTATATTTGATGCTGTTTACATATAGAACTAAAAACTCATGGTATAACAGTGTATTCACATTGAATACAAGTATATTTGATGCTGTTTACATATAGAAGTAAAAACTCATGGTATAACAGTGTATTCACATTGAATACAAGTATATTCCATGCAGTTTACATATAGAAGTAAAAACTCATGGTATAACAGTGTATTCACATTGAATACAAGTATATTTGATGCTGTTTACATATAGAACTAAAAACTCATGGTATAACAGTGTATTCACATTGAATACAAGTATATTCCATGCAGTTTACATATAGAAGTAAAAACTCATGGTATAACAGTGTATTCACATTGAATACAAGTATATTCCATGCAGTTTACATATAGAAGTAAAAACTCATGGTATAACAGTGTATTCACATTGAATACAAGTATATTTGATGCTGTTTACATATAGAACTAAAAACTCATGGTATAACAGTGTATTCACATTGAATACAAGTATATTCCATGCAGTTTACATATAGAAGTAAAAACTCATGGTATAACAGTGTATTCACATTGAATACAAGTATATTCCATGCAGTTTACATATAGAAGTAAAAACTCATGGTATAACAGTGTATTCACATTGAATACAAGTATATTTGATGCTGTTTACATATAGAACTAAAAACTCATGGTATAACAGTGTATTCACATTGAATACAAAGTATATTCCATTCAGTTTACATATAGAAGTAAAAACTCATGGTATAACAGTGTATTCACATTGAATACAAGTATATTCCATGCAGTTTACATAAAAAAAAGTAACAAACATATGCTGTTTACATATAGAAGTAAAAACTCATGGTATAACAGTGTATTCACATTGAATACAAGTATATTTGATGCTGTTTACATATAGAAGTAAAAACTCATGGTATAACAGTGTATTCACATTGAATACAAGTATATTTGATGCTGTTTACATATAGAACTAAAAACTCATGGTATAACAGTGTATTCACATTGAATACAAGTATATTCCATGCAGTTTACATATAGAAGTAAAAACTCATGGTATAACAGTGTATTCACATTGAATACAAGTATATTCCATGCAGTTTACATATAGAAGTAAAAACTCATGGTATAACAGTGTATTCACATTGAATACAAGTATATTTGATGCTGTTTACATATAGAACTAAAAACTCATGGTATAACAGTGTATTCACATTGAATACAAGTATATTCCATGCAGTTTACATATAGAAGTAAAAACTCATGGTATAACAGTGTATTCACATTGAATACAAGTATATTCCATGCAGTTTACATATAGAAGTAAAAACTCATGGTATAACAGTGTATTCACATTGAATACAAGTATATTCCATGCAGTTTACATATAGAAGTAAAAACTCATGGTATAACAGTGTATTCACATTGAATACAAGTATATTCCATGCAGTTTACATATAGAAGTAAAAACTCATGGTATAACAGTGTATTCACATTGAATACAAGTATATTTGATGCTGTTTACATATAAAGAACTAAAAACTCATGGTATAACAGTGTATCACATCACATTGAATACAAGTATATTTGATGCTGTTTACATATAGAACTAAAAACTCATGGTATAACAGTGTATTCACATTGAATACAAGTATATTCCATGCAGTTTACATATAGAAGTAAAAACTCATGGTATAACAGTGTATTCACATTGAATACAAGTATATTCCATGCAGTTTACATATAGAAGTAAAAACTCATGGTATAACAGTGTATTCACATTGAATACAAGTATATTTGATGCTGTTTACATATAGAACTAAAAACTCATGGTATAACAGTGTATTCACATTGAATACAAGTATATTCCATGCAGTTTACATATAGAAGTAAAAACTCATGGTATAACAGTGTATTCACATTGAATACAAGTATATTCCATGCAGTTTACATATAGAAGTAAAAACTCATGGTATAACAGTGTATTCACATTGAATACAAGTATATTTGATGCTGTTTACATATAGAACTAAAAACTCATGGTATAACAGTGTATTCACATTGAATACAAGTATATTCCATGCAGTTTACATATAGAAGAAAAAACTCATGGTATAACAGTGTATTCACATTGAATACAAGTATATTTGATGCTGTTTACATATAGAACTAAAAACTCATGGTATAACAGTGTATTCACATTGAATACAAGTATATTCCATGCAGTTTACATATAGAAGTAAAAACTCATGGTATAACAGTGTATTCACATTGAATACAAGTATATTTGATGCTGTTTACATATAGAACTAAAAACTCATGGTATAACAGTGTATTCACATTGAATACAAGTATATTCCATGCAGTTTACATATAGAAGTAAAAACTCATGGTATAACAGTGTATTCACATTGAATACAAGTATATTCCATGCAGTTTACATATAGAAGTAAAAACTCATGGTATAACAGTGTATTCACATTGAATACAAGTATATTCCATGCAGTTTACATATAGAAGTAAAAACTCATGGTATAACAGTGTATTCACATTGAATACAAGTATATTCCATGCAGTTTACATATAGAAGTAAAAACTCATGGTATAACAGTGTATTCACCCCGTACGAAACTTTTAGCTAATTCCGTGCTAGAATTAGCTACGAAGTTAGGTGGTTTTAGCTAGAAATTTTCATGTCAAAATTTTTAAATTTCATATTGGGAAATTTAGGGTAGTGTCAGCTTTGTTTTTCATAGCTAAAATTAGCTTAAAATCTTAGATTTAAGGTAGCTTGAAACTTATAAGCTTGAATATCTTAGATTATTGGTAGCTTGAAATTTATAAGCTTGGAATCTTGAGATTAAATGTAGCTTGAAATTTATTAGCTTTAAAGGAACTGAAATCTTTGTATTGAAATTAAACCATCTTTGGTTTAATCAAATTCTTTTCCATGTTACAAGTAGGCCTTGGAGGGACATCGATTAAAACACACCACACATACATTTTTACATTTAAAATGAACACAATAAGAATACGAGCAATATCTAAGTTCAATTACAGTTTTGGCCACTTCCGCGTTAATTCAATTTAACATCAATAAAAAACGACAATTTTCAGCAACGGCAATTCGTCGGAGGTGTCGTCGACGAGCAAATGGACAGACTGCCCGACATTTAAACCTTTAAAGTCAACCAATATTACAAATGAGGAAAATGTAGGAGATGCAGGAGGGGAGTTTTCTCGTCAACACACTGAACTCGAGAGATTTCACGGCAACATGGACTCGAAACTCAATTACGACATGATTAGATGTTTTTTAAATGACGTTAACTAAAACGTAACGAACATACGTACAATCAATTTTGAATTTGAAGAGAGAAACGGCAGGGAAAAAATGACCTCTTGGTCTTAAGAAGCTGAAAGCGCTGAAAGGATGATAGAGAGAGGAGTAGGAGGGTCATCGGAAAAGAGCAATAATTGCCGTCGTGTCGACGTGACCATACTGCGCGATGGAGGAGATTATTCAAAGAAGTTGAAAATGAAAAATAAAAAAAGTAGAAAATTGATAAAGAAAAGAATGACTGAACGAACAGGATATCTGTTGAACTCGAAAGTGGGGCTACACATAAACGTCGTCTTGAACGTGGTCTTGAAGAAATTTTCGCCGATTTATTGCTGTAATTGTTGGTCATCGTCATCGTCTTCCACGACCAATTTCTCTCTTGACTTGTTAGCCGTATGCTCCCCTAGAAGTTTGGATGTGATGCAAGGGTGGACCATGGATGGATCGATTGCCAACTTGTGTTTGGTTGCCCAAAACTCCACAACGAAACCTAAAATGAAAATCAAAACGTTAATATTGTGTAAATTGTTCGTTCTTAAATTCTTATACTTATACTTACTCGTAATTGCTTGTACATCATCCTTAGGAAGGGCCTCTTTCGCCGGATTATTTGACTTGTCAGTGGGTGCCTTCTTTCCGGTAAGGCTGTGTTTGGACATGAATTCCCTGTCCCACAGTGCTTCCATGATCACATTGATCATTTTGCTCATGTCCCTGTGTACACATAAAACAACTATTAGAGTTATCCTTAATAACACAAGCAATCTTAAAAACTCACTTTTTTTTGAACCAGACTTCCCATAGGACACTGCGATTGCTAGCTCATTTTGATTAATAGTTGTGTCATAATCTTTGTGAAGCTTGACTTTGTTGGTTCTTCTACTGCTTTCACTTTGCAACTGAACACGTGATTGTTCAGAATTAAGTTGACTAATTGTCAAGGTTTCCAAAGTGGACTGCAGTATAACCAACCCTTCATTAAGACCTAACAAGAATGAAATGAAATGTCAAGATAAAAATAAGAGTTTGGACAGTTTCAAAGAGAAAACTAACTTTTGGACAAGGCCAGGGGATTCATCTCTTTCAGGGACTTTACTTCTTCTTGTAAGCGAAGAATTGTAGCATCTTTTTCGGAAATTCTGTCATCGAAATCACGTCTCTCAATTTCTAGATCAAAGGTAGAATTCCGAATTTGCTCGTTGAGAAACGAGATTTCTTTTTCAGCTCATCAATTTGATCCATGTATTCATTACGGCCATGAAACTCAGCATCAACTAGCTCCGTCCATTGTTCGTCCTTAAACGGAAAATACAAATATAATAAACAAATAATTCTTACAATTATGTTGCATTTACCTGCACACGCTTCGGGTTTTCTTTTGTTGTGGAACTTGGGGGGTGTCAACTATGTTGACGTCCAAAGAAGTAAGAATCTGAGGATCAGAATTCTTTGCTGATGACTTTTCGTTTCTTTTTGGTGTGACAGATGAATTTTCCTTGTTGTGACTTGAATTTCTCTATAAAATAAAAATCAATAATGACTGAGGTACTATTACGTGTTTACCATAAAACAAAAAAACCTTAGATTTGGTGTCGCTCGATGATTTGAAAGACTGATCGCCTCGTTTTCTCTTCATTGGAGGCGGAGGTGGAGTAGGAGGAATCAAATCTTCGTCCTCTGATTCTGAAGAAAAAAATCGTTGCTGATTATCATCATGATCAAGGCTGCTGTCAGCAGATGTATCGGACTTGTCTTCATTTTCCCCAGTGATCAAATGGCAATCTAACCCTTCCATGTCTTCTTCTGAGATGCCCATGGTCTTCCTAATAACTGTGTAGCAGGTTAAAGTACGACATTGTAAATAATGAAAAACATTGGTACTACCTGTTGCTGACTTTTCAACTGGCAAGTTACGTGGTGGAGAGGTAGATTTATGGCCAGTGCCATGTTTCTGAGTTGCAGATGACTTCGGAGTTGATTTTTTGGCTACTGCCTTTTTGACACTGATAGGAGGCACCATGGCATCACGTACTGCCACCACCACATCTCTGTCCTCTGCACAACAAAAACTTTAAGAAAAATAACACGTGTAGTAATATGAAGTTGTACTACCTGAGAACGAGATAACTTTACATGATCTCACTTCATGTTGAACTTGGGATCTAGATTTGGTAGTCGACTGAACTGGTAGGTTCCAACCAGGATTGCTGGGAAACTTAGGCCAACTAAATACATAGCAATTTAGAACAATAACAATAAATAACAAAAAGTATGTGCTTACTTGATTCCAATAACTTTTTTGTTCCAATAAAACCTTTTAATTGCTCGAGCTGATGATCGAAACTTTGGTCATGGAAATCTTTCGGCACTGCTATGGCCTCCAATGTGCCAATGCCCAATTCTCCACTTTTAGCAGTAAAAGTGACAAGTATATAGATCAGTGGGTCTGCCATTGCAAATATGTACGTACTGATATTAAATGTAAGAGAAAAGTCAGTGAAGAAACAGACAGCCAGACATCTTTACTTAGACTTACACCACAGACTCAGTCTATATATGCTAACACTTCGAGCGCGAAAATTCAGTGCATAGCTGCCAAATTTCAATCGATTAAAAAATAAAGGCGTAGCTGCCAAATTTCGATCGATGATTTTTTCTTTGATTTGAGTTTATATAATTTTGAAACATTAGCATATTGATGATTTTCATTAATCTGTATTAATCAGTTTCAAGATAATTGACAAGAGGAGTAACAACAAAAGTTTCCGTAAGTTCATTATGAAATCCTATAACGCACTTTTTCATTATGTCACTTGGACGGCGAGCAGTTAATTCTGTGGAAAGCCCAATCAATTTTCTACTTTGACCGGGGAAATTTAAAAATGAAATATTATCGATGGGAGGCGAATATTTCACAGCAGAAATGGTTCCCATGACTCGCCCAACTAGGAGAATATTTCCTTCTAGAGGAAATGATTGAAATGATATTATGCTTTCTATCATAAAAAAAGAATCGTCTTTCATGTAACCACAGAAATTGGTCCGTTTGGGGGATCGAGTATAACTAGTCGTTGTAAATATACCTTTTTGTGGAATGCTCACCCTTTTGTAAGAGTAGTGGTATGCAAAACTTTCTGTTGATTTTTTTAGAGAACCGTCTAAATCTGACGAAGCAAGATAATTCAAAATCGCGATTTCATAAAAAGGGTTGGTTTTTTTTTCAGTGCAGATCCAAGAAGTTTAATAGTTCCGTAACTGCTACCAAAATCTTGATTGATATGGGAATAGAAGGCTTCCTTTTGTGAAATATTCAGCAACTTCCTCAACAATGCACTTACTGTGATTGGCAAGTTAAAATTTGTAATGAGGGAGATTGCATCTGATCGTACCGCTTTTTTCAAGAGAAAGGATTTGACCATTTGCTCTGCAACACATTGGGTCCCATTCTTTAATGAAATCAATTCCCCGTTAAACCACTCGGGAATGAATGTAGAATTACTCCATGGAAGGCCCCAATTAAGTGCACTTTGAACCAAATGAGTAAGTAAGTGGAAATTATAGCGAATACGTTTTCTACCATAGAGTACTTCTGCTTCGCGGACAAAGTATTGAAAAATAAATTCGACCTCCTTAACACGCTCAACTGCTACTTCTTCTTGCAGCAGCACTTGAAGGCCATAAACGAGGCATAAGAAGTGATCATAGAACTGTTTTGGTAACAGATCTTCTAGAGCCGAAAAATAATAAAGAGCAAATGCTCTATACTCAGAAGCTTTCCAATCGCCAAGGTTTGATACTAAAGCTGATGTGCGTGTGACTTCATATGGAGGCCTCATTTGACTTAAGCGAGCATCAATAATGGCAAGTTTGTGTTTATTTAAGTGCCATAGTTCCTAATAATTAATAGATATATTGTTAGTTATATTTTTTACTATGTATATAATAATCTAAGAACCATACTGTGTGATATTTCGAATCTGTCCAAAATTCCAACAGACATTTAATTGCTCCTTGACAAACCGAATGTAAGTAGTCTGGTACTTGTGCGGCCACATAGTCGAAAAACGTGAGAGCCAAGAAAGGAGAAGGACCTTTGATTCCATGTACAGGCTTACCCATTTCTAGCGCAATCTGAAAAAAAAATCGATATTTTAATTTTTAGCCACAGCATATATAATTTGTACCGTTATCACCATCAAGTCTTTTTCGTGCTGCTCTATTGTCCTTAATGGAAATGTAGGATTTGTTGTAGGTTCTGGATACACTCTTGCAGATCCTCTTCCTATCTTCGTTGTTTCACCTGTATATATGAAAGTAAAAATGCTGTTAAATTTTCAACGAAGAATTTTAAAAGCAAATGTTCGTGTACCAGCGTGCAAACAGAAATCGCACCCGAATTCACCGCGACATATGGTACCGTCTAGGAAAACAGTCCGGGCCATTGAATCAGTTGTTAACACCAAAGGTCTCAGAAACACGGTCAGCTCTCCAAATTTCATCCCGGAGGATCCGAGGTGCTTTAGTTCGGCTATTGATGTGTCAAGAAACGGCCCTCTAGGGGGCTTCTTGTTTCCGAACCAAAGAGCCATTAAAATCATGTGTGCTCGTCTTGCCCCGTAAGGAATTTCATTTATGACACCCATAAATGGCCAAATTCCAAATTTACTTTTTTTAAAACTCTGCGCTCCATCAACATTTAGTTGCGCTGTGAAGATCACCTGGTTTTCGGAACCATCACCACGAACTTTTTCTCTGTAGCACTTTCCACTTTGGACATCCCCCAGAGTTGTTCCGTCATATCCAGTAGTTTCTTTTCTTAATTTCATTCCGCCGCTCTCCAAAAAAAATTTTAGTTGCTGTTCTATTGGGAGAACAAGAACGTAGCACGATCTTGACTTGTCAAATGGATGCCGGCATCTCTGTTTTTGTTTAGGAAGACCATCTTTCCCAATTTCAAGAATGGCATCACAATTCTTGTTCGCGCACACAAAATTTTTTTGACGTCCATTAATAAATGGTCATATTTTTCGACACACTTGGCGGCACTTTCAATTTCTGCTGCGGTTGATTCCGTGGCGATTTGAATTATTTTCAAATGGTCTTTGAATGCTTCATTAGATAGATGGTATTTAAGTTTGTAGGCTAGACATAGCATACTAAGGTATGCTGATGATTCACAGTCTTTATCCTGAATTTAAAAGTTGTAATATTAGGAAATTTTCAGAAAATAAGAGATAATATAGGTCTAATATACTAACCTCAAAAGTATTTGAATTCTTTTCATTCAAGTTGTATTCTTCATCACTATCGTAGGATTCACAGCCTTCTGCAACAGAGTTTTGGCTCGATGTTTTGATTTCAGCTCAGCAATATTCTGTAACATATGAATACACCATGAATAAATGTAAATAACAAGTGCATATATATATATTTCTTACTTTGGGATCCTCATCTTCGTGGAATTGACTTGTCAATACACATGTTACGGGTTCTGAGCTAGGTTGTTCAGACTGCTGGGGATTGCTGCTGATTTCATTGTCAGAAAAATGGTTATTAACTTTTTGGTGGCATGGAGCTTTTTTTTTAACCATTTGTTCAATTTCTTCCTGAGCCTCCTTCAAATTCAATTTCCTCTTGAGGTATCGAGATAACTTACGATTCTCATTTGCCATTGTTTCATATGTCTTGTCACTTCGAATCACTGAATCAACACTCACAACAAATTTAAAGTCGTCTGATAATTTTTCTTCAAAATCTAAAAATATACAACACACTGGCGCCAATTTTTATGTTAAGCTTAATAAATTAATACCATAAAAATTAATAATTTCTTACCGAAAATATTTATATGTAATAGAACATGCTACTTTTTTTATATCGCGATTAATTTCGATCAAATTTAGCAAAACCCTAGATTACAAATTCTATACTAGAATTAGCTGAAAAGTTGGGATAAATAATTAAGGGGGAAAAATTCGAGCTGATTTTTAGGTTAATAATTTCAAGCCAGTAGAAAACGCCCTAGCTTAGAAAATAAAAGCTTATAATCTGCTAAAAAAAGTGGAGCAAAACTCTAGATTGAAAATTCCATACTGGAATTAGCTTATAGTTAGGAAATAAATTTAGGGGGAAAAATTCAAGCTGGTTTTAAGGTTTATTATTTCAAGCAAGATAGGAAAACGCCCTAGCTTGGAAAATAAAAGCTTAGAATCTGCTAATAAAAGTGGAGCAAAACTCTAGATTGAAAATTCCATACTGGAATTAGCTTATAGTTAGGAAATAAATTTAGGGGTAAAAATTCAAGCTGTTTCTAAGGTTTATTTTTTCAAGCAAGATAGGAAAACGCCCTAGCTTGGAAAAAAAAAGCTGATATCTGCTAACAAAAAGGTGAATTATGTTAACATGAAAAATTTCGAGGTGATTGCAGCATGATAGCTGCTTTGATTTTTTAGCCTAGCACCGCGCGAGCTGTTATTAGCTAACAGTTCAAAATCTAAGCTAAAAGTTTCGTACGGGTAAGAAAACTAGGAAATTGCGCTGCTTACTATTACAGTTACTATACGTGAGAATTGAATGAGATTTTTGTTAATACTTACTGAAGTTTGCTCAGTTGTCACGCACACCATTTCTATTGATAGTACTCAACTGAATCTAAAGATTCATGTCCCTTCGATAGCTCAGTTGGTAGAGCGGTGGACTGTAGCATTGTACAAAGATATCCATAGGTCACTGGTTCAACTCCGGTTCGAAGGACTGTACACTTGATTTCTTTTCTGTTTGTTTTTTTGTCTCTGTTCGTTGCAATGCTTTCAAACAAATCTGGCTTTTTACACCACGTACAAATTCCCCACCGTGATGGTGCACCAGAATGAGAAACGTGCTCGCTGGTAAAAAAAGAGAGCATAGATTCACGATTGTTATACGCCATGGATTGAGCAGAAGTTCCTGGACGTTAGCTGCACTAATTCAATACATCGTTGAATACTCTTTCGTCAAGTCGGCCCAAGAGCACTGCGCATGGGGGACACACAAAAGCAAATATCTGAATACAGTTCATTTTAGGAAATCTGACAGCTGACTGACTATCACTATTCAATAGATCATTTCCACGTACAAACAACGTTAAGCTGCAGCAACGGATTGGACTTGAAAAATAAGAGGTACAAAAGCTTTGGTCGGCATTATTGTTACTGTATTCCACACGGAATACATATACTAAAATTGGAACGATACAGAGAAGATTAGCATGGCCCCTGCGCAAGGATGACACGCAAAATCGTGAAGCGTTCCACATTTTTGGCCATGTTCATTAAGTAAACCAAAACCCGTCTAATACGGATAGCTATGTCTTTGCGAGTTGATCCTATCAGCCTTCTTAGCTCAGTGGCAGAGCACTAGTCTTGTAAACACCTGGCTAACTAGGGGTCATGAGTTCAATTCTCATAGAGGGCACAATGCACTGAAGACATTTATATAATTGTTAACATACGCGTAGCCACAAACTCATGATCACAATGTAAGTGAAATACAGGGGACCACTCCCCAAAATTATTCAAAGGCATTCAGTCAGGATGGCCGAGCGGTCCAAGGCGCTGCGTTCAGGTCGCAGTCCAGTTCTCTGGGCGAGGGTTCGAATCCCTCTTCTGACACACACGTAAAAGATTTATATCAAAACCAATTGAAGTAGATCAGCTGTTAATGAGTTATAGCGGGTTTTCATCAATTGTTCTGACATTAACTAACAGCAGATGTGGCCGAGTGGTTAAGGCGACTGACTAGAAATCAGTTTCTCTTCGGGAGCGTAGGTTCGAATCCTACCATCTGCGTTGCGGTGGGTAGCGCGCGTAACGATAAGAAAACTAGGAAATTGCGCTGCTTACTATTACAGTTACTATACGTGAGAATTGAATGAGATTTTTGTTAATACTTACTGAAGTTTGCTCAGTTGTCACGCACACCATTTCTATTGATAGTACTCAACTGTCCCTTCGATAGCTCAGTTGGTAGAGCGGTGGACTGTAGCATTGTACAAAGATATCCATAGGTCACTGGTTCAACTCCGGTTCGAAGCACTGTACACTTGATTTCTTTTCTGTTTGTTTTTTTGTCTCTGTTCGTTGCAATGCTTTCAAACAAATCTGGCTTTTTACACCACGTACAAATTCCCCACCGTGATGTTGCACCAGAATGAGAAACGTGCTCGCTGGTAAAAAAAAGAGAGCATAGATTCACGATTGTTATACGCCATGGATTGAGCAGAAGTTCCTGGACGTTAGCTGCACTAATTCAATACATCGTTGAATACTCTTTCGTCAAGTCGGCCCAAGAGCACTGCGCATGGGGGACACACAAAAGCAAATATCTGAATACAGTTCATTTTAGGAAATCTGACAGCTGACTGACTATCACTATTCAATAGATCATTTCCACGTACAAACAACGTTAAGCTGCAGCAACGGATTGGACTTGAAAAATAAGAGGTACAAAAGCTTTGGTCGGCATTATTGTTACTGTATTCCACACGGAATACATATACTAAAATTGGAACGATACAGAGAAGATTAGCATGGCCCCTGCGCAAGGATGACACGCAAAATCGTGAAGCGTTCCACATTTTTGGCCATGTTCATTAAGTAAACCAAAACCCGTCTAATACGGATAGCTATGTCTTTGCGAGTTGATCCTATCAGCCTTCTTAGCTCAGTGGCAGAGCACTAGTCTTGTAAACACCTGGCTAACTAGGGGTCATGAGTTCAATTCTCATAGAGGGCACAATGCACTGAAGACATTTATATAATTGTTAACATACGCGTAGCCACAAAATCATGATCACAATGTAAGTGAAATACAGGGGACCACTCCCCAAAATTATTCAAAGGCATTCAGTCAGGATGGCCGAGCGGTCCAAGGCGCTGCGTTCAGGTCGCAGTCCAGTTCTCTGGGCGAGGGTTCGAATCCCTCTTCTGACACACACGTAAAAGATTTATATCAAAACCAATTGAAGTAGATCAGCTGTTAATGAGTTATAGCGGGTTTTCATCAATTGTTCTGACATTAACTAACAGCAGATGTGGCCGAGTGGTTAAGGCGACTGACTAGAAATCAGTTTCCCTTCGGGAGCGTAGGTTCGAATCCTACCATCTGCGTTGCGGTGGGTAGCGCGCGTAACGATAAGAAAACTAGGAAATTGCGCTGCTTACTATTACAGTTACTATACGTGAGAATTGAATGAGATTTTTGTTAATACTTACTGAAGTTTGCTCAGTTGTCACGCACACCATTTCTATTGATAGTACTCAACTGAATCTAAAGATTCATGTCCCTTCGATAGCTCAGTTGGTAGAGCGGTGGACTGTAGCATTGTACAAAGATATCCATAGGTCACTGGTTCAACTCCGGTTCGAAGGACTGTACACTTGATTTCTTTTCTGTTTGTTTTTTTGTCTCTGTTCGTTGCAATGCTTTCAAACAAATCTGGCTTTTTACACCACGTACAAATTCCCCACCGTGATGGTGCACCAGAATGAGAAACGTGCTCGCTGGTAAAAAAAGAGAGCATAGATTCACGATTGTTATACGCCATGGATTGAGCAGAAGTTCCTGGACGTTAGCTGCACTAATTCAATACATCGTTGAATACTCTTTCGTCAAGTCGGCCCAAGAGCACTGCGCATGGGGGACACACAAAAGCAAATATCTGAATACAGTTCATTTTAGGAAATCTGACAGCTGACTGACTATCACTATTCAATAGATCATTTCCACGTACAAACAACGTTAAGCTGCAGCAACGGATTGGACTTGAAAAATAAGAGGTACAAAAGCTTTGGTCGGCATTATTGTTACTGTATTCCACACGGAATACATATACTAAAATTGGAACGATACAGAGAAGATTAGCATGGCCCCTGCGCAAGGATGACACGCAAAATCGTGAAGCGTTCCACATTTTTGGCCATGTTCATTAAGTAAACCAAAACCCGTCTAATACGGATAGCTATGTCTTTGCGAGTTGATCCTATCAGCCTTCTTAGCTCAGTGGCAGAGCACTAGTCTTGTAAACACCTGGCTAACTAGGGGTCATGAGTTCAATTCTCATAGAGGGCACAATGCACTGAAGACATTTATATAATTGTTAACATACGCGTAGCCACAAAATCATGATCACAATGTAAGTGAAATACAGGGGACCACTCCCCAAAATTATTCAAAGGCATTCAGTCAGGATGGCCGAGCGGTCCAAGGCGCTGCGTTCAGGTCGCAGTCCAGTTCTCTGGGCGAGGGTTCGAATCCCTCTTCTGACACACACGTAAAAGATTTATATCAAAACCAATTGAAGTAGATCAGCTGTTAATGAGTTATAGCGGGTTTTCATCAATTGTTCTGACATTAACTAACAGCAGATGTGGCCGAGTGGTTAAGGCGACTGACTAGAAATCAGTTTCCCTTCGGGAGCGTAGGTTCGAATCCTACCATCTGCGTTGCGGTGGGTAGCACGCGTAACGATAAGAAAACTAGGAAATTGCGCTGCTTACTATTACAGTTACTATACGTGAGAATTGAATGAGATTTTTGTTAATACTTACTGAAGTTTGCTCAGTTGTCACGCACACCATTTCTATTGATAGTACTCAACTGAATCTAAAGATTCATGTCCCTTCGATAGCTCAGTTGGTAGAGCGGTGGACTGTAGCATTGTACAAAGATATCCATAGGTCACTGGTTCAACTCCGGTTCGAAGGACTGTACACTTGATTTCTTTTCTGTTTGTTTTTTTGTCTCTGTTCGTTGCAATGCTTTCAAACAAATCTGGCTTTTTACACCACGTACAAATTCCCCACCGTGATGGTGCACCAGAATGAGAAACGTGCTCGCTGGTAAAAAAAGAGAGCATAGATTCACGATTGTTATACGCCATGGATTGAGCAGAAGTTCCTGGACGTTAGCTGCACTAATTCAATACATCGTTGAATACTCTTTCGTCAAGTCGGCCCAAGAGCACTGCGCATGGGGGACACACAAAAGCAAATATCTGAATACAGTTCATTTTAGGAAATCTGACAGCTGACTGACTATCACTATTCAATAGATCATTTCCACGTACAAACAACGTTAAGCTGCAGCAACGGATTGGACTTGAAAAATAAGAGGTACAAAAGCTTTGGTCGGCATTATTGTTACTGTATTCCACACGGAATACATATACTAAAATTGGAACGATACAGAGAAGATTAGCATGGCCCCTGCGCAAGGATGACACGCAAAATCGTGAAGCGTTCCACATTTTTGGCCATGTTCATTAAGTAAACCAAAACCCGTCTAATACGGATAGCTATGTCTTTGCGAGTTGATCCTATCAGCCTTCTTAGCTCAGTGGCAGAGCACTAGTCTTGTAAACACCTGGCTAACTAGGGGTCATGAGTTCAATTCTCATAGAGGGCACAATGCACTGAAGACATTTATATAATTGTTAACATACGCGTAGCCACAAAATCATGATCACAATGTAAGTGAAATACAGGGGACCACTCCCCAAAATTATTCAAAGGCATTCAGTCAGGATGGCCGAGCGGTCCAAGGCGCTGCGTTCAGGTCGCAGTCCAGTTCTCTGGGCGAGGGTTCGAATCCCTCTTCTGACACACACGTAAAAGATTTATATCAAAACCAATTGAAGTAGATCAGCTGTTAATGAGTTATAGCGGGTTTTCATCAATTGTTCTGACATTAACTAACAGCAGATGTGGCCGAGTGGTTAAGGCGACTGACTAGAAATCAGTTTCCCTTCGGGAGCGTAGGTTCGAATCCTACCATCTGCGTTGCGGTGGGTAGCACGCGTAACGATAAGAAAACTAGGAAATTGCGCTGCTTACTATTACAGTTACTATACGTGAGAATTGAATGAGATTTTTGTTAATACTTACTGAAGTTTGCTCAGTTGTCACGCACACCATTTCTATTGATAGTACTCAACTGAATCTAAAGATTCATGTCCCTTCGATAGCTCAGTTGGTAGAGCGGTGGACTGTAGCATTGTACAAAGATATCCATAGGTCACTGGTTCAACTCCGGTTCGAAGGACTGTACACTTGATTTCTTTTCTGTTTGTTTTTTTGTCTCTGTTCGTTGCAATGCTTTCAAACAAATCTGGCTTTTTTACACCACGTACAAATTCCCCACCGTGATGGTGCACCAGAATGAGAAACGTGCTCGCTGGTAAAAAAAGAGAGCATAGATTCACGATTGTTATACGCCATGGATTGAGCAGAAGTTCCTGGACGTTAGCTGCACTAATTCAATACATCGTTGAATACTCTTTCGTCAAGTCGGCCCAAGAGCACTGCGCATGGGGGACACACAAAAGCAAATATCTGAATACAGTTCATTTTAGGAAATCTGACAGCTGACTGACTATCACTATTCAATAGATCATTTCCACGTACAAACAACGTTAAGCTGCAGCAACGGATTGGACTTGAAAAATAAGAGGTACAAAAGCTTTGGTCGGCATTATTGTTACTGTATTCCACACGGAATACATATACTAAAATTGGAACGATACAGAGAAGATTAGCATGGCCCCTGCGCAAGGATGACACGCAAAATCGTGAAGCGTTCCACATTTTTGGCCATGTTCATTAAGTAAACCAAAACCCGTCTAATACGGATAGCTATGTCTTTGCGAGTTGATCCTATCAGCCTTCTTAGCTCAGTGGCAGAGCACTAGTCTTGTAAACACCTGGCTAACTAGGGGTCATGAGTTCAATTCTCATAGAGGGCACAATGCACTGAAGACATTTATATAATTGTTAACATACGCGTAGCCACAAAATCATGATCACAATGTAAGTGAAATACAGGGGACCACTCCCCAAAATTATTCAAAGGCATTCAGTCAGGATGGCCGAGCGGTCCAAGGCGCTGCGTTCAGGTCGCAGTCCAGTTCTCTGGGCGAGGGTTCGAATCCCTCTTCTGACACACACGTAAAAGATTTATATCAAAACCAATTGAAGTAGATCAGCTGTTAATGAGTTATAGCGGGTTTTCATCAATTGTTCTGACATTAACTAACAGCAGATGTGGCCGAGTGGTTAAGGCGACTGACTAGAAATCAGTTTCCCTTCGGGAGCGTAGGTTCGAATCCTACCATCTGCGTTGCGGTGGGTAGCACGCGTAACGATAAGAAAACTAGGAAATTGCGCTGCTTACTATTACAGTTACTATACGTGAGAATTGAATGAGATTTTTGTTAATACTTACTGAAGTTTGCTCAGTTGTCACGCACACCATTTCTATTGATAGTACTCAACTGAATCTAAAGATTCATGTCCCTTCGATAGCTCAGTTGGTAGAGCGGTGGACTGTAGCATTGTACAAAGATATCCATAGGTCACTGGTTCAACTCCGGTTCGAAGGACTGTACACTTGATTTCTTTTCTGTTTGTTTTTTTGTCTCTGTTCGTTGCAATGCTTTCAAACAAATCTGGCTTTTTACACCACGTACAAATTCCCCACCGTGATGGTGCACCAGAATGAGAAACGTGCTCGCTGGTAAAAAAAGAGAGCATAGATTCACGATTGTTATACGCCATGGATTGAGCAGAAGTTCCTGGACGTTAGCTGCACTAATTCAATACATCGTTGAATACTCTTTCGTCAAGTCGGCCCAAGAGCACTGCGCATGGGGGACACACAAAAGCAAATATCTGAATACAGTTCATTTTAGGAAATCTGACAGCTGACTGACTATCACTATTCAATAGATCATTTCCACGTACAAACAACGTTAAGCTGCAGCAACGGATTGGACTTGAAAAATAAGAGGTACAAAAGCTTTGGTCGGCATTATTGTTACTGTATTCCACACGGAATACATATACTAAAATTGGAACGATACAGAGAAGATTAGCATGGCCCCTGCGCAAGGATGACACGCAAAATCGTGAAGCGTTCCACATTTTTGGCCATGTTCATTAAGTAAACCAAAACCCGTCTAATACGGATAGCTATGTCTTTGCGAGTTGATCCTATCAGCCTTCTTAGCTCAGTGGCAGAGCACTAGTCTTGTAAACACCTGGCTAACTAGGGGTCATGAGTTCAATTCTCATAGAGGGCACAATGCACTGAAGACATTTATATAATTGTTAACATACGCGTAGCCACAAAATCATGATCACAATGTAAGTGAAATACAGGGGACCACTCCCCAAAATTATTCAAAGGCATTCAGTCAGGATGGCCGAGCGGTCCAAGGCGCTGCGTTCAGGTCGCAGTCCAGTTCTCTGGGCGAGGGTTCGAATCCCTCTTCTGACACACACGTAAAAGATTTATATCAAAACCAATTGAAGTAGATCAGCTGTTAATGAGTTATAGCGGGTTTTCATCAATTGTTCTGACATTAACTAACAGCAGATGTGGCCGAGTGGTTAAGGCGACTGACTAGAAATCAGTTTCCCTTCGGGAGCGTAGGTTCGAATCCTACCATCTGCGTTGCGGTGGGTAGCACGCGTAACGATAAGAAAACTAGGAAATTGCGCTGCTTACTATTACAGTTACTATACGTGAGAATTGAATGAGATTTTTGTTAATACTTACTGAAGTTTGCTCAGTTGTCACGCACACCATTTCTATTGATAGTACTCAACTGAATCTAAAGATTCATGTCCCTTCGATAGCTCAGTTGGTAGAGCGGTGGACTGTAGCATTGTACAAAGATATCCATAGGTCACTGGTTCAACTCCGGTTCGAAGGACTGTACACTTGATTTCTTTTCTGTTTGTTTTTTTGTCTCTGTTCGTTGCAATGCTTTCAAACAAATCTGGCTTTTTACACCACGTACAAATTCCCCACCGTGATGGTGCACCAGAATGAGAAACGTGCTCGCTGGTAAAAAAAGAGAGCATAGATTCACGATTGTTATACGCCATGGATTGAGCAGAAGTTCCTGGACGTTAGCTGCACTAATTCAATACATCGTTGAATACTCTTTCGTCAAGTCGGCCCAAGAGCACTGCGCATGGGGGACACACAAAAGCAAATATCTGAATACAGTTCATTTTAGGAAATCTGACAGCTGACTGACTATCACTATTCAATAGATCATTTCCACGTACAAACAACGTTAAGCTGCAGCAACGGATTGGACTTGAAAAATAAGAGGTACAAAAGCTTTGGTCGGCATTATTGTTACTGTATTCCACACGGAATACATATACTAAAATTGGAACGATACAGAGAAGATTAGCATGGCCCCTGCGCAAGGATGACACGCAAAATCGTGAAGCGTTCCACATTTTTGGCCATGTTCATTAAGTAAACCAAAACCCGTCTAATACGGATAGCTATGTCTTTGCGAGTTGATCCTATCAGCCTTCTTAGCTCAGTGGCAGAGCACTAGTCTTGTAAACACCTGGCTAACTAGGGGTCATGAGTTCAATTCTCATAGAGGGCACAATGCACTGAAGACATTTATATAATTGTTAACATACGCGTAGCCACAAAATCATGATCACAATGTAAGTGAAATACAGGGGACCACTCCCCAAAATTATTCAAAGGCATTCAGTCAGGATGGCCGAGCGGTCCAAGGCGCTGCGTTCAGGTCGCAGTCCAGTTCTCTGGGCGAGGGTTCGAATCCCTCTTCTGACACACACGTAAAAGATTTATATCAAAACCAATTGAAGTAGATCAGCTGTTAATGAGTTATAGCGGGTTTTCATCAATTGTTCTGACATTAACTAACAGCAGATGTGGCCGAGTGGTTAAGGCGACTGACTAGAAATCAGTTTCCCTTCGGGAGCGTAGGTTCGAATCCTACCATCTGCGTTGCGGTGGGTAGCACGCGTAACGATAAGAAAACTAGGAAATTGCGCTGCTTACTATTACAGTTACTATACGTGAGAATTGAATGAGATTTTTGTTAATACTTACTGAAGTTTGCTCAGTTGTCACGCACACCATTTCTATTGATAGTACTCAACTGAATCTAAAGATTCATGTCCCTTCGATAGCTCAGTTGGTAGAGCGGTGGACTGTAGCATTGTACAAAGATATCCATAGGTCACTGGTTCAACTCCGGTTCGAAGGACTGTACACTTGATTTCTTTTCTGTTTGTTTTTTTGTCTCTGTTCGTTGCAATGCTTTCAAACAAATCTGGCTTTTTACACCACGTACAAATTCCCCACCGTGATGGTGCACCAGAATGAGAAACGTGCTCGCTGGTAAAAAAAAGAGAGCATAGATTCACGATTGTTATACGCCATGGATTGAGCAGAAGTTCCTGGACGTTAGCTGCACTAATTCAATACATCGTTGAATACTCTTTCGTCAAGTCGGCCCAAGAGCACTGCGCATGGGGGACACACAAAAGCAAATATCTGAATACAGTTCATTTTAGGAAATCTGACAGCTGACTGACTATCACTATTCAATAGATCATTTCCACGTACAAACAACGTTAAGCTGCAGCAACGGATTGGACTTGAAAAATAAGAGGTACAAAAGCTTTGGTCGGCATTATTGTTACTGTATTCCACACGGAATACATATACTAAAATTGGAACGATACAGAGAAGATTAGCATGGCCCCTGCGCAAGGATGACACGCAAAATCGTGAAGCGTTCCACATTTTTGGCCATGTTCATTAAGTAAACCAAAACCCGTCTAATACGGATAGCTATGTCTTTGCGAGTTGATCCTATCAGCCTTCTTAGCTCAGTGGCAGAGCACTAGTCTTGTAAACACCTGGCTAACTAGGGGTCATGAGTTCAATTCTCATAGAGGGCACAATGCACTGAAGACATTTATATAATTGTTAACATACGCGTAGCCACAAAATCATGATCACAATGTAAGTGAAATACAGGGGACCACTCCCCAAAATTATTCAAAGGCATTCAGTCAGGATGGCCGAGCGGTCCAAGGCGCTGCGTTCAGGTCGCAGTCCAGTTCTCTGGGCGAGGGTTCGAATCCCTCTTCTGACACACACGTAAAAGATTTATATCAAAACCAATTGAAGTAGATCAGCTGTTAATGAGTTATAGCGGGTTTTCATCAATTGTTCTGACATTAACTAACAGCAGATGTGGCCGAGTGGTTAAGGCGACTGACTAGAAATCAGTTTCCCTTCGGGAGCGTAGGTTCGAATCCTACCATCTGCGTTGCGGTGGGTAGCACGCGTAACGATAAGAAAACTAGGAAATTGCGCTGCTTACTATTACAGTTACTATACGTGAGAATTGAATGAGATTTTTGTTAATACTTACTGAAGTTTGCTCAGTTGTCACGCACACCATTTCTATTGATAGTACTCAACTGAATCTAAAGATTCATGTCCCTTCGATAGCTCAGTTGGTAGAGCGGTGGACTGTAGCATTGTACAAAGATATCCATAGGTCACTGGTTCAACTCCGGTTCGAAGGACTGTACACTTGATTTCTTTTCTGTTTGTTTTTTTGTCTCTGTTCGTTGCAATGCTTTCAAACAAATCTGGCTTTTTACACCACGTACAAATTCCCCACCGTGATGGTGCACCAGAATGAGAAACGTGCTCGCTGGTAAAAAAAGAGAGCATAGATTCACGATTGTTATACGCCATGGATTGAGCAGAAGCTCCTGGACGTTAGCTGCACTAATTCAATACATCGTTGAATACTCTTTCGTCAAGTCGGCCCAAGAGCACTGCGCATGGGGGACACACAAAAGCAAATATCTGAATACAGTTCATTTTAGGAAATCTGACAGCTGACTGACTATCACTATTCAATAGATCATTTCCACGTACAAACAACGTTAAGCTGCAGCAACGGATTGGACTTGAAAAATAAGAGGTACAAAAGCTTTGGTCGGCATTATTGTTACTGTATTCCACACGGAATACATATACTAAAATTGGAACGATACAGAGAAGATTAGCATGGCCCCTGCGCAAGGATGACACGCAAAATCGTGAAGCGTTCCACATTTTTGGCCATGTTCATTAAGTAAACCAAAACCCGTCTAATACGGATAGCTATGTCTTTGCGAGTTGATCCTATCAGCCTTCTTAGCTCAGTGGCAGAGCACTAGTCTTGTAAACACCTGGCTAACTAGGGGTCATGAGTTCAATTCTCATAGAGGGCACAATGCACTGAAGACATTTATATAATTGTTAACATACGCGTAGCCACAAAATCATGATCACAATGTAAGTGAAATACAGGGGACCACTCCCCAAAATTATTCAAAGGCATTCAGTCAGGATGGCCGAGCGGTCCAAGGCGCTGCGTTCAGGTCGCAGTCCAGTTCTCTGGGCGAGGGTTCGAATCCCTCTTCTGACACACACGTAAAAGATTTATATCAAAACCAATTGAAGTAGATCAGCTGTTAATGAGTTATAGCGGGTTTTCATCAATTGTTCTGACATTAACTAACAGCAGATGTGGCCGAGTGGTTAAGGCGACTGACTAGAAATCAGTTTCCCTTCGGGAGCGTAGGTTCGAATCCTACCATCTGCGTTGCGGTGGGTAGCACGCGTAACGATAAGAAAACTAGGAAATTGCGCTGCTTACTATTACAGTTACTATACGTGAGAATTGAATGAGATTTTTGTTAATACTTACTGAAGTTTGCTCAGTTGTCACGCACACCATTTCTATTGATAGTACTCAACTGAATCTAAAGATTCATGTCCCTTCGATAGCTCAGTTGGTAGAGCGGTGGACTGTAGCATTGTACAAAGATATCCATAGGTCACTGGTTCAACTCCGGTTCGAAGGACTGTACACTTGATTTCTTTTCTGTTTGTTTTTTTGTCTCTGTTCGTTGCAATGCTTTCAAACAAATCTGGCTTTTTACACCACGTACAAATTCCCCACCGTGATGGTGCACCAGAATGAGAAACGTGCTCGCTGGTAAAAAAAGAGAGCATAGATTCACGATTGTTATACGCCATGGATTGAGCAGAAGTTCCTGGACGTTAGCTGCACTAATTCAATACATCGTTGAATACTCTTTCGTCAAGTCGGCCCAAGAGCACTGCGCATGGGGGACACACAAAAGCAAATATCTGAATACAGTTCATTTTAGGAAATCTGACAGCTGACTGACTATCACTATTCAATAGATCATTTCCACGTACAAACAACGTTAAGCTGCAGCAACGGATTGGACTTGAAAAATAAGAGGTACAAAAGCTTTGGTCGGCATTATTGTTACTGTATTCCACACGGAATACATATACTAAAATTGGAACGATACAGAGAAGATTAGCATGGCCCCTGCGCAAGGATGACACGCAAAATCGTGAAGCGTTCCACATTTTTGGCCATGTTCATTAAGTAAACCAAAACCCGTCTAATACGGATAGCTATGTCTTTGCGAGTTGATCCTATCAGCCTTCTTAGCTCAGTGGCAGAGCACTAGTCTTGTAAACACCTGGCTAACTAGGGGTCATGAGTTCAATTCTCATAGAGGGCACAATGCACTGAAGACATTTATATAATTGTTAACATACGCGTAGCCACAAAATCATGATCACAATGTAAGTGAAATACAGGGGACCACTCCCCAAAATTATTCAAAGGCATTCAGTCAGGATGGCCGAGCGGTCCAAGGCGCTGCGTTCAGGTCGCAGTCCAGTTCTCTGGGCGAGGGTTCGAATCCCTCTTCTGACACACACGTAAAAGATTTATATCAAAACCAATTGAAGTAGATCAGCTGTTAATGAGTTATAGCGGGTTTTCATCAATTGTTCTGACATTAACTAACAGCAGATGTGGCCGAGTGGTTAAGGCGACTGACTAGAAATCAGTTTCCCTTCGGGAGCGTAGGTTCGAATCCTACCATCTGCGTTGCGGTGGGTAGCACGCGTAACGATAAGAAAACTAGGAAATTGCGCTGCTTACTATTACAGTTACTATACGTGAGAATTGAATGAGATTTTTGTTAATACTTACTGAAGTTTGCTCAGTTGTCACGCACACCATTTCTATTGATAGTACTCAACTGAATCTAAAGATTCATGTCCCTTCGATAGCTCAGTTGGTAGAGCGGTGGACTGTAGCATTGTACAAAGATATCCATAGGTCACTGGTTCAACTCCGGTTCGAAGGACTGTACACTTGATTTCTTTTCTGTTTGTTTTTTTGTCTCTGTTCGTTGCAATGCTTTCAAACAAATCTGGCTTTTTACACCACGTACAAATTCCCCACCGTGATGGTGCACCAGAATGAGAAACGTGCTCGCTGGTAAAAAAAGAGAGCATAGATTCACGATTGTTATACGCCATGGATTGAGCAGAAGTTCCTGGACGTTAGCTGCACTAATTCAATACATCGTTGAATACTCTTTCGTCAAGTCGGCCCAAGAGCACTGCGCATGGGGGACACACAAAAGCAAATATCTGAATACAGTTCATTTTAGGAAATCTGACAGCTGACTGACTATCACTATTCAATAGATCATTTCCACGTACAAACAACGTTAAGCTGCAGCAACGGATTGGACTTGAAAAATAAGAGGTACAAAAGCTTTGGTCGGCATTATTGTTACTGTATTCCACACGGAATACATATACTAAAATTGGAACGATACAGAGAAGATTAGCATGGCCCCTGCGCAAGGATGACACGCAAAATCGTGAAGCGTTCCACATTTTTGGCCATGTTCATTAAGTAAACCAAAACCCGTCTAATACGGATAGCTATGTCTTTGCGAGTTGATCCTATCAGCCTTCTTAGCTCAGTGGCAGAGCACTAGTCTTGTAAACACCTGGCTAACTAGGGGTCATGAGTTCAATTCTCATAGAGGGCACAATGCACTGAAGACATTTATATAATTGTTAACATACGCGTAGCCACAAAATCATGATCACAATGTAAGTGAAATACAGGGGACCACTCCCCAAAATTATTCAAAGGCATTCAGTCAGGATGGCCGAGCGGTCCAAGGCGCTGCGTTCAGGTCGCAGTCCAGTTCTCTGGGCGAGGGTTCGAATCCCTCTTCTGACACACACGTAAAAGATTTATATCAAAACCAATTGAAGTAGATCAGCTGTTAATGAGTTATAGCGGGTTTTCATCAATTGTTCTGACATTAACTAACAGCAGATGTGGCCGAGTGGTTAAGGCGACTGACTAGAAATCAGTTTCCCTTCGGGAGCGTAGGTTCGAATCCTACCATCTGCGTTGCGGTGGGTAGCACGCGTAACGATAAGAAAACTAGGAAATTGCGCTGCTTACTATTACAGTTACTATACGTGAGAATTGAATGAGATTTTTGTTAATACTTACTGAAGTTTGCTCAGTTGTCACGCACACCATTTCTATTGATAGTACTCAACTGAATCTAAAGATTCATGTCCCTTCGATAGCTCAGTTGGTAGAGCGGTGGACTGTAGCATTGTACAAAGATATCCATAGGTCACTGGTTCAACTCCGGTTCGAAGGACTGTACACTTGATTTCTTTTCTGTTTGTTTTTTTGTCTCTGTTCGTTGCAATGCTTTCAAACAAATCTGGCTTTTTACACCACGTACAAATTCCCCACCGTGATGGTGCACCAGAATGAGAAACGTGCTCGCTGGTAAAAAAAGAGAGCATAGATTCACGATTGTTATACGCCATGGATTGAGCAGAAGTTCCTGGACGTTAGCTGCACTAATTCAATACATCGTTGAATACTCTTTCGTCAAGTCGGCCCAAGAGCACTGCGCATGGGGGACACACAAAAGCAAATATCTGAATACAGTTCATTTTAGGAAATCTGACAGCTGACTGACTATCACTATTCAATAGATCATTTCCACGTACAAACAACGTTAAGCTGCAGCAACGGATTGGACTTGAAAAATAAGAGGTACAAAAGCTTTGGTCGGCATTATTGTTACTGTATTCCACACGGAATACATATACTAAAATTGGAACGATACAGAGAAGATTAGCATGGCCCCTGCGCAAGGATGACACGCAAAATCGTGAAGCGTTCCACATTTTTGGCCATGTTCATTAAGTAAACCAAAACCCGTCTAATACGGATAGCTATGTCTTTGCGAGTTGATCCTATCAGCCTTCTTAGCTCAGTGGCAGAGCACTAGTCTTGTAAACACCTGGCTAACTAGGGGTCATGAGTTCAATTCTCATAGAGGGCACAATGCACTGAAGACATTTATATAATTGTTAACATACGCGTAGCCACAAAATCATGATCACAATGTAAGTGAAATACAGGGGACCACTCCCCAAAATTATTCAAAGGCATTCAGTCAGGATGGCCGAGCGGTCCAAGGCGCTGCGTTCAGGTCGCAGTCCAGTTCTCTGGGCGAGGGTTCGAATCCCTCTTCTGACACACACGTAAAAGATTTATATCAAAACCAATTGAAGTAGATCAGCTGTTAATGAGTTATAGCGGGTTTTCATCAATTGTTCTGACATTAACTAACAGCAGATGTGGCCGAGTGGTTAAGGCGACTGACTAGAAATCAGTTTCCCTTCGGGAGCGTAGGTTCGAATCCTACCATCTGCGTTGCGGTGGGTAGCACGCGTAACGATAAGAAAACTAGGAAATTGCGCTGCTTACTATTACAGTTACTATACGTGAGAATTGAATGAGATTTTTGTTAATACTTACTGAAGTTTGCTCAGTTGTCACGCACACCATTTCTATTGATAGTACTCAACTGAATCTAAAGATTCATGTCCCTTCGATAGCTCAGTTGGTAGAGCGGTGGACTGTAGCATTGTACAAAGATATCCATAGGTCACTGGTTCAACTCCGGTTCGAAGGACTGTACACTTGATTTCTTTTCTGTTTGTTTTTTTGTCTCTGTTCGTTGCAATGCTTTCAAACAAATCTGGCTTTTTACACCACGTACAAATTCCCCACCGTGATGGTGCACCAGAATGAGAAACGTGCTCGCTGGTAAAAAAAGAGAGCATAGATTCACGATTGTTATACGCCATGGATTGAGCAGAAGCTCCTGGACGTTAGCTGCACTAATTCAATACATCGTTGAATACTCTTTCGTCAAGTCGGCCCAAGAGCACTGCGCATGGGGGACACACAAAAGCAAATATCTGAATACAGTTCATTTTAGGAAATCTGACAGCTGACTGACTATCACTATTCAATAGATCATTTCCACGTACAAACAACGTTAAGCTGCAGCAACGGATTGGACTTGAAAAATAAGAGGTACAAAAGCTTTGGTCGGCATTATTGTTACTGTATTCCACACGGAATACATATACTAAAATTGGAACGATACAGAGAAGATTAGCATGGCCCCTGCGCAAGGATGACACGCAAAATCGTGAAGCGTTCCACATTTTTGGCCATGTTCATTAAGTAAACCAAAACCCGTCTAATACGGATAGCTATGTCTTTGCGAGTTGATCCTATCAGCCTTCTTAGCTCAGTGGCAGAGCACTAGTCTTGTAAACACCTGGCTAACTAGGGGTCATGAGTTCAATTCTCATAGAGGGCACAATGCACTGAAGACATTTATATAATTGTTAACATACGCGTAGCCACAAAATCATGATCACAATGTAAGTGAAATACAGGGGACCACTCCCCAAAATTATTCAAAGGCATTCAGTCAGGATGGCCGAGCGGTCCAAGGCGCTGCGTTCAGGTCGCAGTCCAGTTCTCTGGGCGAGGGTTCGAATCCCTCTTCTGACACACACGTAAAAGATTTATATCAAAACCAATTGAAGTAGATCAGCTGTTAATGAGTTATAGCGGGTTTTCATCAATTGTTCTGACATTAACTAACAGCAGATGTGGCCGAGTGGTTAAGGCGACTGACTAGAAATCAGTTTCCCTTCGGGAGCGTAGGTTCGAATCCTACCATCTGCGTTGCGGTGGGTAGCACGCGTAACGATAAGAAAACTAGGAAATTGCGCTGCTTACTATTACAGTTACTATACGTGAGAATTGAATGAGATTTTTGTTAATACTTACTGAAGTTTGCTCAGTTGTCACGCACACCATTTCTATTGATAGTACTCAACTGAATCTAAAGATTCATGTCCCTTCGATAGCTCAGTTGGTAGAGCGGTGGACTGTAGCATTGTACAAAGATATCCATAGGTCACTGGTTCAACTCCGGTTCGAAGGACTGTACACTTGATTTCTTTTCTGTTTGTTTTTTTGTCTCTGTTCGTTGCAATGCTTTCAAACAAATCTGGCTTTTTACACCACGTACAAATTCCCCACCGTGATGGTGCACCAGAATGAGAAACGTGCTCGCTGGTAAAAAAAGAGAGCATAGATTCACGATTGTTATACGCCATGGATTGAGCAGAAGTTCCTGGACGTTAGCTGCACTAATTCAATACATCGTTGAATACTCTTTCGTCAAGTCGGCCCAAGAGCACTGCGCATGGGGGACACACAAAAGCAAATATCTGAATACAGTTCATTTTAGGAAATCTGACAGCTGACTGACTATCACTATTCAATAGATCATTTCCACGTACAAACAACGTTAAGCTGCAGCAACGGATTGGACTTGAAAAATAAGAGGTACAAAAGCTTTGGTCGGCATTATTGTTACTGTATTCCACACGGAATACATATACTAAAATTGGAACGATACAGAGAAGATTAGCATGGCCCCTGCGCAAGGATGACACGCAAAATCGTGAAGCGTTCCACATTTTTGGCCATGTTCATTAAGTAAACCAAAACCCGTCTAATACGGATAGCTATGTCTTTGCGAGTTGATCCTATCAGCCTTCTTAGCTCAGTGGCAGAGCACTAGTCTTGTAAACACCTGGCTAACTAGGGGTCATGAGTTCAATTCTCATAGAGGGCACAATGCACTGAAGACATTTATATAATTGTTAACATACGCGTAGCCACAAAATCATGATCACAATGTAAGTGAAATACAGGGGACCACTCCCCAAAATTATTCAAAGGCATTCAGTCAGGATGGCCGAGCGGTCCAAGGCGCTGCGTTCAGGTCGCAGTCCAGTTCTCTGGGCGAGGGTTCGAATCCCTCTTCTGACACACACGTAAAAGATTTATATCAAAACCAATTGAAGTAGATCAGCTGTTAATGAGTTATAGCGGGTTTTCATCAATTGTTCTGACATTAACTAACAGCAGATGTGGCCGAGTGGTTAAGGCGACTGACTAGAAATCAGTTTCCCTTCGGGAGCGTAGGTTCGAATCCTACCATCTGCGTTGCGGTGGGTAGCACGCGTAACGATAAGAAAACTAGGAAATTGCGCTGCTTACTATTACAGTTACTATACGTGAGAATTGAATGAGATTTTTGTTAATACTTACTGAAGTTTGCTCAGTTGTCACGCACACCATTTCTATTGATAGTACTCAACTGAATCTAAAGATTCATGTCCCTTCGATAGCTCAGTTGGTAGAGCGGTGGACTGTAGCATTGTACAAAGATATCCATAGGTCACTGGTTCAACTCCGGTTCGAAGGACTGTACACTTGATTTCTTTTCTGTTTGTTTTTTTGTCTCTGTTCGTTGCAATGCTTTCAAACAAATCTGGCTTTTTACACCACGTACAAATTCCCCACCGTGATGGTGCACCAGAATGAGAAACGTGCTCGCTGGTAAAAAAAAGAGAGCATAGATTCACGATTGTTATACGCCGCGTTCACGATTGTTATACGCCATGGATTGAGCAGAAGTTCCTGGACGTTAGCTGCACTAATTCAATACATCGTTGAATACTCTTTCGTCAAGTCGGCCCAAGAGCACTGCGCATGGGGGACACACAAAAGCAAATATCTGAATACAGTTCATTTTAGGAAATCTGACAGCTGACTGACTATCACTATTCAATAGATCATTTCCACGTACAAACAACGTTAAGCTGCAGCAACGGATTGGACTTGAAAAATAAGAGGTACAAAAGCTTTGGTCGGCATTATTGTTACTGTATTCCACACGGAATACATATACTAAAATTGGAACGATACAGAGAAGATTAGCATGGCCCCTGCGCAAGGATGACACGCAAAATCGTGAAGCGTTCCACATTTTTGGCCATGTTCATTAAGTAAACCAAAACCCGTCTAATACGGATAGCTATGTCTTTGCGAGTTGATCCTATCAGCCTTCTTAGCTCAGTGGCAGAGCACTAGTCTTGTAAACACCTGGCTAACTAGGGGTCATGAGTTCAATTCTCATAGAGGGCACAATGCACTGAAGACATTTATATAATTGTTAACATACGCGTAGCCACAAAATCATGATCACAATGTAAGTGAAATACAGGGGACCACTCCCCAAAATTATTCAAAGGCATTCAGTCAGGATGGCCGAGCGGTCCAAGGCGCTGCGTTCAGGTCGCAGTCCAGTTCTCTGGGCGAGGGTTCGAATCCCTCTTCTGACACACACGTAAAAGATTTATATCAAAACCAATTGAAGTAGATCAGCTGTTAATGAGTTATAGCGGGTTTTCATCAATTGTTCTGACATTAACTAACAGCAGATGTGGCCGAGTGGTTAAGGCGACTGACTAGAAATCAGTTTCCTTCGGGAGCGTAGGTTCGAATCCTACCATCTGCGTTGCGGTGGGTAGCACGCGTAACGATAAGAAAACTAGGAAATTGCGCTGCTTACTATTACAGTTACTATACGTGAGAATTGAATGAGATTTTTGTTAATACTTACTGAAGTTTGCTCAGTTGTCACGCACACCATTTCTATTGATAGTACTCAACTGAATCTAAAGATTCATGTCCCTTCGATAGCTCAGTTGGTAGAGCGGTGGACTGTAGCATTGTACAAAGATATCCATAGGTCACTGGTTCAACTCCGGTTCGAAGGACTGTACACTTGATTTCTTTTCTGTTTGTTTTTTTGTCTCTGTTCGTTGCAATGCTTTCAAACAAATCTGGCTTTTTACACCACGTACAAATTCCCCACCGTGATGGTGCACCAGAATGAGAAACGTGCTCGCTGGTAAAAAAAGAGAGCATAGATTCACGATTGTTATACGCCATGGATTGAGCAGAAGTTCCTGGACGTTAGCTGCACTAATTCAATACATCGTTGAATACTCTTTCGTCAAGTCGGCCCAAGAGCACTGCGCATGGGGGACACACAAAAGCAAATATCTGAATACAGTTCATTTTAGGAAATCTGACAGCTGACTGACTATCACTATTCAATAGATCATTTCCACGTACAAACAACGTTAAGCTGCAGCAACGGATTGGACTTGAAAAATAAGAGGTACAAAAGCTTTGGTCGGCATTATTGTTACTGTATTCCACACGGAATACATATACTAAAATTGGAACGATACAGAGAAGATTAGCATGGCCCCTGCGCAAGGATGACACGCAAAATCGTGAAGCGTTCCACATTTTTGGCCATGTTCATTAAGTAAACCAAAACCCGTCTAATACGGATAGCTATGTCTTTGCGAGTTGATCCTATCAGCCTTCTTAGCTCAGTGGCAGAGCACTAGTCTTGTAAACACCTGGCTAACTAGGGGTCATGAGTTCAATTCTCATAGAGGGCACAATGCACTGAAGACATTTATATAATTGTTAACATACGCGTAGCCACAAAATCATGATCACAATGTAAGTGAAATACAGGGGACCACTCCCCAAAATTATTCAAAGGCATTCAGTCAGGATGGCCGAGCGGTCCAAGGCGCTGCGTTCAGGTCGCAGTCCAGTTCTCTGGGCGAGGGTTCGAATCCCTCTTCTGACACACACGTAAAAGATTTATATCAAAACCAATTGAAGTAGATCAGCTGTTAATGAGTTATAGCGGGTTTTCATCAATTGTTCTGACATTAACTAACAGCAGATGTGGCCGAGTGGTTAAGGCGACTGACTAGAAATCAGTTTCCTTCGGGAGCGTAGGTTCGAATCCTACCATCTGCGTTGCGGTGGGTAGCACGCGTAACGATAAGAAAACTAGGAAATTGCGCTGCTTACTATTACAGTTACTATACGTGAGAATTGAATGAGATTTTTGTTAATACTTACTGAAGTTTGCTCAGTTGTCACGCACACCATTTCTATTGATAGTACTCAACTGAATCTAAAGATTCATGTCCCTTCGATAGCTCAGTTGGTAGAGCGGTGGACTGTAGCATTGTACAAAGATATCCATAGGTCACTGGTTCAACTCCGGTTCGAAGGACTGTACACTTGATTTCTTTTCTGTTTGTTTTTTTGTCTCTGTTCGTTGCAATGCTTTCAAACAAATCTGGCTTTTTACACCACGTACAAATTCCCCACCGTGATGGTGCACCAGAATGAGAAACGTGCTCGCTGGTAAAAAAAGAGAGCATAGATTCACGATTGTTATACGCCATGGATTGAGCAGAAGTTCCTGGACGTTAGCTGCACTAATTCAATACATCGTTGAATACTCTTTCGTCAAGTCGGCCCAAGAGCACTGCGCATGGGGGACACACAAAAGCAAATATCTGAATACAGTTCATTTTAGGAAATCTGACAGCTGACTGACTATCACTATTCAATAGATCATTTCCACGTACAAACAACGTTAAGCTGCAGCAACGGATTGGACTTGAAAAATAAGAGGTACAAAAGCTTTGGTCGGCATTATTGTTACTGTATTCCACACGGAATACATATACTAAAATTGGAACGATACAGAGAAGATTAGCATGGCCCCTGCGCAAGGATGACACGCAAAATCGTGAAGCGTTCCACATTTTTGGCCATGTTCATTAAGTAAACCAAAACCCGTCTAATACGGATAGCTATGTCTTTGCGAGTTGATCCTATCAGCCTTCTTAGCTCAGTGGCAGAGCACTAGTCTTGTAAACACCTGGCTAACTAGGGGTCATGAGTTCAATTCTCATAGAGGGCACAATGCACTGAAGACATTTATATAATTGTTAACATACGCGTAGCCACAAAATCATGATCACAATGTAAGTGAAATACAGGGGACCACTCCCCAAAATTATTCAAAGGCATTCAGTCAGGATGGCCGAGCGGTCCAAGGCGCTGCGTTCAGGTCGCAGTCCAGTTCTCTGGGCGAGGGTTCGAATCCCTCTTCTGACACACACGTAAAAGATTTATATCAAAACCAATTGAAGTAGATCAGCTGTTAATGAGTTATAGCGGGTTTTCATCAATTGTTCTGACATTAACTAACAGCAGATGTGGCCGAGTGGTTAAGGCGACTGACTAGAAATCAGTTTCCCTTCGGGAGCGTAGGTTCGAATCCTACCATCTGCGTTGCGGTGGGTAGCACGCGTAACGATAAGAAAACTAGGAAATTGCGCTGCTTACTATTACAGTTACTATACGTGAGAATTGAATGAGATTTTTGTTAATACTTACTGAAGTTTGCTCAGTTGTCACGCACACCATTTCTATTGATAGTACTCAACTGAATCTAAAGATTCATGTCCCTTCGATAGCTCAGTTGGTAGAGCGGTGGACTGTAGCATTGTACAAAGATATCCATAGGTCACTGGTTCAACTCCGGTTCGAAGGACTGTACACTTGATTTCTTTTCTGTTTGTTTTTTTGTCTCTGTTCGTTGCAATGCTTTCAAACAAATCTGGCTTTTTCACACCACGTACAAATTCCCCACCGTGATGGTGCACCAGAATGAGAAACGTGCTCGCTGGTAAAAAAAGAGAGCATAGATTCACGATTGTTATACGCCATGGATTGAGCAGAAGTTCCTGGACGTTAGCTGCACTAATTCAATACATCGTTGAATACTCTTTCGTCAAGTCGGCCCAAGAGCACTGCGCATGGGGGACACACAAAAGCAAATATCTGAATACAGTTCATTTTAGGAAATCTGACAGCTGACTGACTATCACTATTCAATAGATCATTTCCACGTACAAACAACGTTAAGCTGCAGCAACGGATTGGACTTGAAAAATAAGAGGTACAAAAGCTTTGGTCGGCATTATTGTTACTGTATTCCACACGGAATACATATACTAAAATTGGAACGATACAGAGAAGATTAGCATGGCCCCTGCGCAAGGATGACACGCAAAATCGTGAAGCGTTCCACATTTTTGGCCATGTTCATTAAGTAAACCAAAACCCGTCTAATACGGATAGCTATGTCTTTGCGAGTTGATCCTATCAGCCTTCTTAGCTCAGTGGCAGAGCACTAGTCTTGTAAACACCTGGCTAACTAGGGGTCATGAGTTCAATTCTCATAGAGGGCACAATGCACTGAAGACATTTATATAATTGTTAACATACGCGTAGCCACAAAATCATGATCACAATGTAAGTGAAATACAGGGGACCACTCCCCAAAATTATTCAAAGGCATTCAGTCAGGATGGCCGAGCGGTCCAAGGCGCTGCGTTCAGGTCGCAGTCCAGTTCTCTGGGCGAGGGTTCGAATCCCTCTTCTGACACACACGTAAAAGATTTATATCAAAACCAATTGAAGTAGATCAGCTGTTAATGAGTTATAGCGGGTTTTCATCAATTGTTCTGACATTAACTAACAGCAGATGTGGCCGAGTGGTTAAGGCGACTGACTAGAAATCAGTTTCCCTTCGGGAGCGTAGGTTCGAATCCTACCATCTGCGTTGCGGTGGGTAGCACGCGTAACGATAAGAAAACTAGGAAATTGCGCTGCTTACTATTACAGTTACTATACGTGAGAATTGAATGAGATTTTTGTTAATACTTACTGAAGTTTGCTCAGTTGTCACGCACACCATTTCTATTGATAGTACTCAACTGAATCTAAAGATTCATGTCCCTTCGATAGCTCAGTTGGTAGAGCGGTGGACTGTAGCATTGTACAAAGATATCCATAGGTCACTGGTTCAACTCCGGTTCGAAGGACTGTACACTTGATTTCTTTTCTGTTTGTTTTTTTGTCTCTGTTCGTTGCAATGCTTTCAAACAAATCTGGCTTTTTACACCACGTACAAATTCCCCACCGTGATGGTGCACCAGAATGAGAAACGTGCTCGCTGGTAAAAAAAGAGAGCATAGATTCACGATTGTTATACGCCATGGATTGAGCAGAAGTTCCTGGACGTTAGCTGCACTAATTCAATACATCGTTGAATACTCTTTCGTCAAGTCGGCCCAAGAGCACTGCGCATGGGGGACACACAAAAGCAAATATCTGAATACAGTTCATTTTAGGAAATCTGACAGCTGACTGACTATCACTATTCAATAGATCATTTCCACGTACAAACAACGTTAAGCTGCAGCAACGGATTGGACTTGAAAAATAAGAGGTACAAAAGCTTTGGTCGGCATTATTGTTACTGTATTCCACACGGAATACATATACTAAAATTGGAACGATACAGAGAAGATTAGCATGGCCCCTGCGCAAGGATGACACGCAAAATCGTGAAGCGTTCCACATTTTTGGCCATGTTCATTAAGTAAACCAAAACCCGTCTAATACGGATAGCTATGTCTTTGCGAGTTGATCCTATCAGCCTTCTTAGCTCAGTGGCAGAGCACTAGTCTTGTAAACACCTGGCTAACTAGGGGTCATGAGTTCAATTCTCATAGAGGGCACAATGCACTGAAGACATTTATATAATTGTTAACATACGCGTAGCCACAAAATCATGATCACAATGTAAGTGAAATACAGGGGACCACTCCCAAAATTATTCAAAGGCATTCAGTCAGGATGGCCGAGCGGTCCAAGGCGCTGCGTTCAGGTCGCAGTCCAGTTCTCTGGGCGAGGGTTCGAATCCCTCTTCTGACACACACGTAAAAGATTTATATCAAAACCAATTGAAGTAGATCAGCTGTTAATGAGTTATAGCGGGTTTTCATCAATTGTTCTGACATTAACTAACAGCAGATGTGGCCGAGTGGTTAAGGCGACTGACTAGAAATCAGTTTCCTTCGGGAGCGTAGGTTCGAATCCTACCATCTGCGTTGCGGTGGGTAGCACGCGTAACGATAAGAAAACTAGGAAATTGCGCTGCTTACTATTACAGTTACTATACGTGAGAATTGAATGAGATTTTGTTAATACTTACTGAAGTTTGCTCAGTTGTCACGCACACCATTTCTATTGATAGTACTCAACTGAATCTAAAGATTCATGTCCCTTCGATAGCTCAGTTGGTAGAGCGGTGGACTGTAGCATTGTACAAAGATATCCATAGGTCACTGGTTCAACTCCGGTTCGAAGGACTGTACACTTGATTTCTTTTCTGTTTGTTTTTTTGTCTCTGTTCGTTGCAATGCTTTCAAACAAATCTGGCTTTTACACCACGTACAAATTCCCCACCGTGATGGTGCACCAGAATGAGAAACGTGCTCGCTGGTAAAAAAAGAGAGCATAGATTCACGATTGTTATACGCCATGGATTGAGCAGAAGTTCCTGGACGTTAGCTGCACTAATTCAATACATCGTTGAATACTCTTTCGTCAAGTCGGCCCAAGAGCACTGCGCATGGGGGACACACAAAAGCAAATATCTGAATACAGTTCATTTTAGGAAATCTGACAGCTGACTGACTATCACTATTCAATAGATCATTTCCACGTACAAACAACGTTAAGCTGCAGCAACGGATTGGACTTGAAAAATAAGAGGTACAAAAGCTTTGGTCGGCATTATTGTTACTGTATTCCACACGGAATACATATACTAAAATTGGAACGATACAGAGAAGATTAGCATGGCCCCTGCGCAAGGATGACACGCAAAATCGTGAAGCGTTCCACATTTTTGGCCATGTTCATTAAGTAAACCAAAACCCGTCTAATACGGATAGCTATGTCTTTGCGAGTTGATCCTATCAGCCTTCTTAGCTCAGTGGCAGAGCACTAGTCTTGTAAACACCTGGCTAACTAGGGGTCATGAGTTCAATTCTCATAGAGGGCACAATGCACTGAAGACATTTATATAATTGTTAACATACGCGTAGCCACAAAATCATGATCACAATGTAAGTGAAATACAGGGGACCACTCCCCAAAAATTATTCAAAGGCATTCAGTCAGGATGGCCGAGCGGTCCAAGGCGCTGCGTTCAGGTCGCAGTCCAGTTCTCTGGGCGAGGGTTCGAATCCCTCTTCTGACACACACGTAAAAGATTTATATCAAAACCAATTGAAGTAGATCAGCTGTTAATGAGTTATAGCGGGTTTTCATCAATTGTTCTGACATTAACTAACAGCAGATGTGGCCGAGTGGTTAAGGCGACTGACTAGAAATCAGTTTCCTTCGGGAGCGTAGGTTCGAATCCTACCATCTGCGTTGCGGTGGGTAGCACGCGTAACGATAAGAAAACTAGGAAATTGCGCTGCTTACTATTACAGTTACTATACGTGAGAATTGAATGAGATTTTTGTTAATACTTACTGAAGTTTGCTCAGTTGTCACGCACACCATTTCTATTGATAGTACTCAACTGAATCTAAAGATTCATGTCCCTTCGATAGCTCAGTTGGTAGAGCGGTGGACTGTAGCATTGTACAAAGATATCCATAGGTCACTGGTTCAACTCCGGTTCGAAGGACTGTACACTTGATTTCTTTTCTGTTTGTTTTTTTGTCTCTGTTCGTTGCAATGCTTTCAAACAAATCTGGCTTTTTACACCACGTACAAATTCCCCACCGTGATGGTGCACCAGAATGAGAAACGTGCTCGCTGGTAAAAAAAGAGAGCATAGATTCACGATTGTTATACGCCATGGATTGAGCAGAAGTTCCTGGACGTTAGCTGCACTAATTCAATACATCGTTGAATACTCTTTCGTCAAGTCGGCCCAAGAGCACTGCGCATGGGGGACACACAAAAGCAAATATCTGAATACAGTTCATTTTAGGAAATCTGACAGCTGACTGACTATCACTATTCAATAGATCATTTCCACGTACAAACAACGTTAAGCTGCAGCAACGGATTGGACTTGAAAAATAAGAGGTACAAAAGCTTTGGTCGGCATTATTGTTACTGTATTCCACACGGAATACATATACTAAAATTGGAACGATACAGAGAAGATTAGCATGGCCCCTGCGCAAGGATGACACGCAAAATCGTGAAGCGTTCCACATTTTTGGCCATGTTCATTAAGTAAACCAAAACCCGTCTAATACGGATAGCTATGTCTTTGCGAGTTGATCCTATCAGCCTTCTTAGCTCAGTGGCAGAGCACTAGTCTTGTAAACACCTGGCTAACTAGGGGTCATGAGTTCAATTCTCATAGAGGGCACAATGCACTGAAGACATTTATATAATTGTTAACATACGCGTAGCCACAAAATCATGATCACAATGTAAGTGAAATACAAGGGACCACTCCCCAAAAATTATTCAAAGGCATTCAGTCAGGATGGCCGAGCGGTCCAAGGCGCTGCGTTCAGGTCGCAGTCCAGTTCTCTGGGCTTTGTGTCTTTTGGCAAGATCGAAGGATCGCCACTGTATTTAAAACCAGTACGGGAGTCCACGAGAATGTGGGCGATGAGACGGACATGAAAGTAATTACTGATCGCATCAAACGTTCGAGCCTGACCGACCCCCTCAGCCACCGCGCTCGCCGCTCCTCTAGCGGCGTTTTCTTTGCGCCACCAATATCACACACACACTTGACGACATGATCCACACACACATCACAACCCTTCCCGAGCCGCCGCTCTACAGCGATGGCCAATCTTCACCGAATGGCGGCGCCGGAGACAATATAGGTCAACGATAAAGAAGCGAATAGATGAAGGCGACGAAGATACATGGGATAACTCATCGCACGTCGACGGGGATTGGAGGATAGTTGGAACATAACATGGAGATAATTGTGCGAGGAGGGCAGATACATTCTTCACATACCGAGAGATTAAACAGAAATAACGACTCGCGGCTTGCGTGTACGGGGCTTCTGCGAGGCGTCACGCCCGATGGGGCCGGTAGTGGTCAAAGCTGCCCAGTAGACGTGTAATCGGGATCGCCTGCTGCCGTTTCCCCACCTCCAGCACCGCTCGTGGAAGATGATTCCACCTCCCCTCCGCCGCCGATGTCGCTGGAACCAACAAAGCGGAGGGAGAATCGGCTTGTTTCGCCGCAAAACGCTGCCACTGCAAATTTGATGCGATACGAGCTGGTGATCGCCCGATCGCCACTTATTACACCAACGCGGTCCCATAATTTTTGTGTCCGGTCTTGCACTCATCGACGAACCGATGGATAGCGGACGGAGAGGGCGCTGTCCTGGCAAGTCGTAACGAAAGCGGACTGCAGCATCAGCTGCCGCCTTGTGCTCCTGTACAAAAAGCCGCTATCGCTTTTTCCATTGGCTTGCGTATGTGATGATCGGTAGGCTGGTATGATAGACCGAAGTTGATGACCGAACACTATCTGGGCCGGCGACAAACCACTTTCGATGTAACAGAATTACGGAATTCTACGAGTCCGGGTGAGAAGGCTTCCGATGGTTAAGTCGCCTGATGGTGCTAGCTTTGCCACCAACTCCTTACCGCCTTCACCGCCGCTACAGCGTGCCCATTGCTTTGGGGGATGTGGCGACGAATTGCCGCCTTCGACCCCCCACTTCCGCTTCAGAGCCTCCTGGAAATTTCCCGGCACTGAATTGAGGGCCGCCATCCGATCGAGAGCGCAGGTACACCAGTTCCACGAAATTACCGAAACGGCTTGCACCACTTCGTGCATCGGATCGCGTCGCCATTGATGAACACCAGCCAACCGGATAGCCTGTCGGCGTGCACCAGCACATGGTGATCCGCTGAAATAAACTCTACGACCGTCTTGGAAAACGCTATGTTGGGCCGGTCGGACATCATCGGCTCCTGGCAATGGCTCGGCAAACGCTCCTGGTATAGCACCGCCGATGAGCATGGTCACATCATCTCGTGATTCCAGGCCAGTAGATCGTCTGGCAAGCGCCTTTTCGTTATGACAATGCCGGGAGCCGCATCAGCTTATTCACGTGTCCTGACGTGCCGCCGTGGCAACGATCGTGGAACCGCATAGGACGACGTTATCCACTGATAAATGATTCGAATCGACCAGAATGCCGATGTGATCGGGTGCGGCGCACGGTCTACAAGGCAACCGCTGGATTCTAGCGGCGTCGCCACCAGATCTCGACGTATTGGGGTCCGCTGATGCCGTCACTCGCAAGTCCGGAATAGATTATCCGTCAAATGGCTCGAGAGATCCCGACTCGTCGTGGGCTCGCAAATGCTGCTGATGCCTTGAAGTGTGATGCCGACGCACGGAATGACGCCAACCCGCTCCGACGCATTCATCGTCCACCGCCGGATCATTCACAGGTGCCCGCGATAATGCATCGAATATGTGGTCTTTTTCCCTTCCGCCATCGTGGAAGCGCGTACAGGAGACGCTCCTTCAGGCGCTGGATCTTGGGATTATCGACAGCATCCAATGTGTATCGATCCACTATGGCACCAATGCTTGAGGATCCACCACCAATGTAAAAATTTAGTAATCGGAGAAAAAGTCAGCATCCGGATTGCCCATTCCACCGCTGACATCCTGAGTCCACCACTGCATATCTCGACTCCGTATCCGAGCACCAGCGAATTGGCGATCCACCAGCTTCCAGGAATCGCCATGTCTGCCAAAGCATAGCCCCATACCGTGTTTGCGCGAGGCATCGACCTGGATTGTCGTTTCACGCATGGGGTCGAAGTGCACCAACACAGCGAGGAGAGATAAGGGCCAGTTTTACAGCTTCGAAAGACTGATCATGATCTTCGGTCCACACGAAAGGATTGCGCAGGAAGTGGACGAAGGGGACCCCGCGCCGCCACTCCAGTAGAATATCCCACAATTGTTCAACCAACCCCATGAAAGAACGCAGCTCTGATACGTTGGTTATCTTGGGGAAAATGCGACAGCGCTTTGAGTTTTTCTTCTCGATTATGATGCCGCCGTGCCGGATATCATATCCGACCCAAGAAATGCGGGATTGAGCAAACCGGAAATTTCTCCTTACTGAAGGTGATTCCTGCTCGTCCGCGCTGCCTGCAATACTGCACATACTCCCGCGACGTGGCTGGAGTCGACTGGTCAAATCGCAGCAAGTCGTCAACCACTCACGGTGTTAGACAATGCTGCAAACGCGACATCCGTCGCCGATTTGTACTCGTCCGAACAAACACAATCCCAAAGACGCAAGGATTTAACTTATCGCCCAGGGGGTCATAAACGTAGTCAAATGTTGGCAGGAGGGCTGGAGGCATTCGATATGCCTGGCCGCATCGAAGCGGCTGAAATATCGCTTACCCTATCACTTCCCGCTCGCCGTGGTGTACGCGTTGGATGGGTAGGCCGTAACACGAATTTGTTTAGGCGTGTATGATCGACACATATACGAATTTTTCCAGTTTTGCATTCCGAATGACGTATCAATGGAGCGGCCCACTCGCGCCTCGCTAACTGCCACGATCATATCCTTCCGCCAAATCGTCTGGCAAAGCACGCTTCACGTCAGAACGATCCCCGAAAGCAATGGGTCGCGCACCATTGACATAAAATGGGGACTGGATCATTAGCGGAATTAATGATACCCGGGCCTGCCATTTTGCGTGTAACCCCTCTTCCGGTTAAAAACCGATTTCAAGCTCAAGCCTGATAGCCCTCTGATGGTCGAAATCTTACTCCGCGGTAAATCGTGAGGATGTAAATATCCTTGAGAAACGTCCCCGCCAGCAGATGAAGTGGAAGTTGTGTCACTTTGATGGATTTCCTCCGGCAATGAAAACGTAACCGAACGCACTCAGAGACAGCGGCTTCGAAGATTATTGTCGATGCAAAATATTTAATTCGACGCAATCCAACCAGCATAAAGAGCATGCCGCGGATTCCCGGGCAGGAACACAATCGTGATATGGGCGCTCCGATCCGCATACCGGAGGATACTTGAATGTCTCGCTGTCCGATGAATGCAGCGAGAGGATCTGTCGGCCATCACTGGGTCAAATGGCCGAAGCCGCCAGATCCTTTCAACTAGGCGAAGCTGCCATAACGTCGCGGCCCCGCGACACTGACCTCAGCACCTGGATCAGGAATAACGTCACTGATTTGAGCACTTTTACCACAAACACTGCCATCGTCACGAATCGTCCAACCATGTAGTCAGAGCAGCGCCGCCGATGAGTATCTTGGACATTTCACGTGGTTGCGCGGGCCCATTTATGGATTTAGATCCTAAAGCCATTTCTTATTTTCCCATTGCCCGTTTCCTTCATGAGAGGTGGGGCATCTGGGGAAAAATGATCAGGCTTTCCACATACTTAGCGATTTTAACGCGCTTATCACGCTGGACAGCTGTCTTCCCATTCACATGGGTCAGGCAGCCACCGCGCCACGCAATTTCAATAGACGATTGTCAACCTTTTTTGTAATTTGTGGGTGAATAAGCTGCAACACCGGTTGTCCACTCACAAGTGCTCGCGTTACGCGAAGGCC